>NW_027413123.1:0-312500 GCF_048544455.1 Silene latifolia | reverse complement strand
TGAACATGGCTGCGCAATAATTATACAAGGTGGATAGAACAGAATTGACTAAAACCAACCTGCCTGCATAAGAAAGTTTCTTAGATCCTAAACTTCTTATCCTATCAACAATCTTGTCAATAAGTATAGTACAATCCCTCTTCTTCAGTCTTCCTGCTGTAATAGACACTCCTAAGTATTTGAAGGGTAGGGTGCCTTCCTTAAAGCCTGATACACTCAGAATTTCATCTTTAAGCTGACTGCCAACCCCATTAAAGTAGGCATTTGATTTTTGAGCATTCATCTTTAACCCAGAAGCAGCAGAAAAGGAAGAGTAAGCTCTCAGCAGTACCATGATAGAAGCAGCATCCCCTTTACAGAAGAGCAATAGATCATCTGCAAACATGAGATGAGTGAGCTTAAGTTGTTTGCATAATGAGATGAGTGAGCTTACGCTGTTTGCATAAAGGGTGGTAGCTGAACTTCATCTTCTCAGTGGCAACACTCAAAATCCTGCTTAAATACTCCATACAAAGAGTAAATAAGAGGGGAGAAATTGGATCACCTTGCCTCAACCCTCTCTTACCAGGAAAGAACCCAAAAGTTTCTCCATTCACTGGAATAGAGAAGGTGGCACTGCTAATACATTCCATTACCAAATTACTGAACTGTGGGGGAAAAAGAAAGGCAGACAGGATCTCCTTAACAAACTGCCAACTGACTGAGTCATATGCTTTCATCAGATCCAATTTAAACATGCATCTGGGTATGCAAGCTTGTCTATTATAAAGTCTAACAAGATCTTGACACACCAGAATATTCTCAATAATGCTTCTGCCTTTAATGAACCCTCCCGGATTCATACTCACAAGCTCAGGCAAAACTCTAGCTATCCTAATACACAAAATCTTGGATATGCACTTATAAAGAACATTGCAGCGTGCAATAGGTCTAAATTGCGTGACATGAGTAGGCATATTACATTTAGGTATTAGGGTTAAAATAGTAGTATTTAATTGCTTGAGAATTTTGCCAGATTTAAACAGATCTAAAACAGCTTCACACACTTCATCTCCTATTATGCTCCAGGAATCTTTGTAAAATAGCTTCTTTGATTTCCATCTTAGTAACAGGCTTCAATAAAATATCCCTATGATCCTTTGTGCAGACTTTACCATTTCTAATAATGAGTGGATTAACATGAGTAGTTTCAACTTCAGTCCCCAACAGGTGTTTATAATAATCCAAAAAGGCATCATGTATGCTCTGTGGGTCATCACACTCATCACCCCTCATGTTTTTGATGTACAGGACTTGGTTTCTCAAAAATTTACTTTTGATCACCCCATGAAAATACTTAGAATTACAGTCCCCCATCCTTAATCCAAGCAGTCTTAGCCTTTTGGCTCAGAAATTGATTAGAAGCATCCAAAAGTTCTTTATATTCTAGACTTGCAGCTTGCTCTTTTTCCATCCAGAAGATATCCCCAGGATTACTTGCAATTTGCATTTGAATATACTCAAGATTCTTCAAGGCAATCCCAGCACTCTTCTCTATATCACTGAAATACTCTTTATTATATCTCTTGAAATGATGCTTAAGATTTTTAAGTTTACTAACCAGTTTATACATTTTGGTACCCTGAGTTTGATACTTCCACCATTCAGCAAGATGAGTGGTGTACTGTGATGCTTTACCCCACATATTAAAATATTTGAATGGCTTCCTGGACCTCATACCCTGACTCTTACTTTTAATGAGACATGGAGTATGGTAAAAAATGCCCTCAGGGAGGAAATGAGCATAAACATCAGGCATACTATGACTCAATTCAGCATTGATTAGAGCCCTATCCAATCTGCTATATCTCCTAGACTCTATATCTTGCGTATTATTCCATGTAAAAAAAGATCCCATTGCTGGGGCATCAGTCAGGCCACAAATGTTCACATAATTCTGAAAATCATCAATCTCCTAGTCACAAGTAGTACCCCCTAGCCTCTCTGCATAAGATAATGTTGGAGTATGTGTCCCCGACAATGATGCGATCACAATTGTCGATCATGATAATCACATGTTTAAACCTCATATTTAAGAATACAAGAGGGAAAGTAATATTTTACAGTCAACTGGTCCACACATATCGGTAATGATTGGCTGACTAGAGTTTGACATTACTGTCATGCGACGATGGTGATCAGTTGATACCCTGAGGTCATACCTATAGGGTAATACTCTTAATTGATTATTTAATTAATCGTATGCCGATACGAGTTAATTAAACTGCTTAAAATTGACTGATGATTTGTGAGTAAAATTAACGTGTATCATTGTAATTCGATTAAATTAGATACGGTCTAAGTAATCGAATTGTTTTATTACTTACAATAAATTATTGTTTACGAAACAATTGAAACAGGTTGAATAATTTATATTATAAATACAAGTCGTTGTAATTTATAATTCGATAAACCATTTTGGTACAAGTAATCAAGAATTACTAGTTAAATTTTGTATGTGACATATTTTATTAATATGTTGATTTTTAATATGTTAAAAATACATTATAGTGTAACATGTCATGTAACATGTGACACATGACAAAATTGACAAATGACAAAATAAAATGGACCTTCCATTTTATGTGTGTGTGCCGAAAATGGAGGGAGTATTAGAGGTTAAATTGTGTTGATTATTTTAATAAAGGAAGCACAATGATTATACTCTACATGTAGCCATGCAACCCTATAGCTTTTGAGAAGAACAATTTGTGCATGCATTGGCCTCAATTACTCCCCCCCCCCCCCCCCCCCAACCGGTTTTTCCCATTAGAAAAGGTCAAGGGTTTTCCTCTATAATTATTCACTACTTCATTATTTGATTTTGTAGTGTTAGATAATAATCACTCTCTACATTTGTGAAATATTTTAGAGAAAGAAAAACTCATAAATCGTCTCCTCTCTTGACCGAAATACAAGAGAACAAAACACCATTTTGTATCAAATTTTAAGCTTGTTTTAATTAATACTAGTCTTATATTAATTAAAATTATTAAGGGTATTCCTAGGGTATAATTCCTTAGGAGAGATTCTAAACTTGAATCTTGTTCCTCCACATTTGGAAAGCTCAAGAACTAGTAAGAAAGTGAACTTACTAGTGCCCATATTGCCGAAATATCCAATGTAAGAATTGATTTTCTTTTTATACTTTGTAATTGTTTTGCATGCATAAGATCCGATTTAATTTTATGACTAAATTAAACTATCATACTATGAATATGTAAACATATGAGATTAATGAATCCTAACAGATAAGACACAGTTGAAGTCCCCACAGACCAACCAAGGTGATTTTGCATGTTAAAACATATGAGATTAATGAATCCTAACAGATAAATCACAAAATAATTTTGTATGTTAAAAGTTTCTGGTCCTAAATGGATTTTAGGTCATATGGAACGATTTATGGGTTTTATTGTTCATTTTATATATTATTGGCATTAAAATGTGATTTTTATGAGAAAAATGTCATTTTTGGACGAAAAATAGCTAACCTTCGAATTTTCAGTGGTTTTTGGATATGTTTTCACATATATTATCTACTGATGGCATGTTAAATCTCGTGATAAACTAAGTTATTTTGCATGAAATATGGATTTTATAAGCTTAAATCGAATTTAAAGGGTTTATTAGGTTAATATGAGTTATATTTCGAATATGGTCATGTAAATTTAATATGTTGTCAAATGTATTTTTACTCAGTGTGTGTAAAAATCTTTGATGTATTGGACTCCTTTAGCGTTATTTATGAATTTTTGAGTAAAAATTCAATAAATAGTGACTTTATTTAGTATATAATGCTAAAACATATTTCATGAGTTAAGAAAAATATCATATGTTGCATTTTATCCCACATTTCATATCTAAAAGTAAAAAGTTGGTTAAAATTAATTTGCTCATATTTTTATTGTCATAATTGTTGAAACCGATAAATCGCAACGATGTTTTTCCTTGAGAAATTTTCGACATTCTTAACCTAAGTTTTAAATATTATGAGTGTCATGGTATTTTTCCAGGATGTTCATGAGTTTAAATTTCAAATTTTGAAATTATTTGAAATATTTATAATTTTATTTGGAGTTTATGGTTTAAAATTGTATTTTTGGTCCAATAATGAACAATATTAAGAAATCAAGTTGAGTTATTGTCAAAATATTAGTGTAGACTAAGTTTTGAGTCCTAAGATGGTTAGGGTAATTAACTTGAACATAAATATGAGTTTATGAGATATATTGTGATTTTAACAAGTTTATAATCACGCAAATCCGTAAAAACTAATAAAATATACGATATTGGCTCTTAAAGGCGATTTAGCATAAAATTGAGCATGTTCATACATATTATAATGCTGCATTTTATTTATGATTGTCATATTTTCATTTTTATATATTTTTGAATTATGTAATTTTACTTAGTATGGCCTTAGTTTTAAATTGATATTACCCGAAATGCATGGGAATATCGATTCGGTTGTAAGTATTGTGATCTCGTATCACCGTTTTGTAATTTAATAGATTTATTTTTATTACAAATGTATAATAGGAAATTATGTAATTTTTTATTTTTTATTTGTAATTTTCCCGGAGTTTTCATGAAGACGGTGTTACCTCGAGATGCGTGCCAAGACCGAAGTTCAAGGAACCAAAGGAGTTGGTTTCCGAATTTGTAATAGTTTATGAGATTTACTATTTTAGGAAGGCCATACTAGGACTTTATATTTATGCTTTGCATTTTATTTATATGTTTGCATGCATCGTTAAATCGACATAACTAAACATGCATTTTATTTAATCGAGTCTTCGATCGTGTCAATTATAATTATCGTAGTTCACCGCTTTAGTTCACTTAAAACGTGATAGATAATAAATTGGCATGACCTCTCGCTAAATTAATAATTGAGAAATAGCCTTACCAAATAGTAGAACCCATGAAGTACCAATTTCATAAGGGAGTTGAGCCGGCTTCACCGTAATACAAACCTTGTTACGTTGGCGAAGTGAGGTAGTAAAATGTTATTACATCGAAATTTGGGTTGAGCTCAACGGAAGTATTCGTGACCGTAGTCGCATGTGTTCCGGGCTAAAGATAAATATTAGAGTAATTTTATCTACCGAGAGTTCTAAAAGTAGAATCGATTAAAGAGTTAATCCACCGAGTTATATTGATAAGGGATGAATCGGCAACACCGTGCCCAAGTTAATATGAATTTGGATCTCGAAATCATTTATCTTAGTTGGGTAGAGGTCACTAGATAAATGCTATAAAACTTGTTTAAATAATTTACAAGTTTTATTATTATAACGATAAATGTTTTATTCCTTCAATTTTTCTTTTATAGACCTCTTTTATTTCTCATAACCAATGGCCGCACCAAACACCAACGCAAACACTCTCACTAAAGTTTTATGGCTCCGATCCTTTATGGATTGATGTAAACTTAAAAAGAATGGGTCAAATTTCTCCGATTGGGATGCCCAACTCAAATTAGCCGCTCAAGGTGATGACAAGCTTCGTTACCTCATTGAGGCCTCTCCACCCGAACCTAATGCTAGGTCGAGTGCCGCTACTAGGGAAGCATATGAGGCTTACCACAAAGAGTCCGCCGCAATCAAAAATGTGTTGATTTTTGCTATGGAGACGGATCTCCAAAGGAGAGCCTTTAAAATGGGCACCGCCTATGAAATCTACTCTAAGCTTGTGACAATGTTTTCACAATCACCGAGGATCGTCCAATATGAGGCGGCCTCGGCATTCTTTGATCTCGACTTCAAAGAGGGCCAAAAGGTTAGTCCTCATGTGCTCAAATTGTTGGAGCATGTTGAGAGATTGAAGATTCAAAAGGTTGAAATTCCCAAAGAACTCATCGTTGATAGAATTCTTCATTCCTTATGCAAAGTCAAAGCATATGTGCAATTTCGGGTGAATTTCAACATGCAAGACAAGGATGTGTCCCTTGAAGAGTTGCACAAGTTACTTGTGCAAGCCGAAAGGGACATGGGGCTAAATGCTAGCTCCTCTAAGGATGTCCTCAATATAAGCAATAAGAGCAAGGGAACCTTCAAGAAGAGTAGTAAATAGGGCTAGAGGCAAGCTCCCATGAAAACCAAGGCTATAACTTTTGAAGCTAGCACTTCCAAAACCAAGAAGAGTCCTCTTGACAAGTGCCATTATTGTAATGACATTGGACATTGGAAGAGGAATTGTTCCAAATATCTTGGTGACATCAAGTCTGGAAAGAACACTCCAGTAGGTATATGACTATCCCTTCTTTTATGTTTCTAATTCAACTTTAGTATTTTGATACAAGTTGTGATAATGTATCCCCTTTTTATTGTAATTAGGGCCTCCTCCAAGCCACAACAAGGGCAAGGAAAAGCAAGCTTGAGAGATCGTGAGGGAGCTAGGAGTAGCCACCCATGAAGCTTGGCTTTATTTGTTGTCTTTATTATCATGTTTTATTTTGAATTTCTAGAGCTATTTCAATTTCCTTGTTTGACATGGAAATTTGTTTTAATCCTTTGAGCAATGGTTGTAATTTTGGATTAATAGTGACTTGATTTGCAACCCAAGTCACTACGTTTATCGTATTTAAATTGTTCTAAAATTCATCTTTTTATGCTTGACATAGAAACATATGAATATCTACTTGAAATTGATTCAATAGACAATTATAATGATAGATTCATTATATGTCCATATATTTGAAGTTTGTATATGATCAATTATAAAGTGATATTGAGTTGATGAACTCAATTAAGGGAAACTTAATAACCTACATACACCTATTAAATCTTTATTAATAAGTCTATTTATCTATGCCATATTTCTCCTTCTTCACTAAAACATTTTTTGTGTTTCAAAAGCTATCTTTTGAAAATATTTAGTGTAACTATTCTAAAGATGGAGTGGGAGTAATATTCAGACACAAAGATGATTTGTATACCTTGTATAGATGAGATCTATATTTGAATATTTTGTAATGATGTATACACCTTACCTAGATGAGATCTATTTTAGAAAAATTTTTGGTGTACATTTCTAATGATGTATAGATGGGATCCATACGAAGAGACCAAAAGAAGATGTTCTTAAGGAAACTACGTGAGGAGACCAAAAGAAAGTACTTATAAGAATATGACTAATTAAAAGACTTAACATTAAGATTCCACGTTAATGTTTACTTAAGAGCCCAATGAAACGAAATACATCCTTGAATATAAATGAGATTTATGATTAAGAGTTGCATAGAAAGACATATGGATGCCTATAAATAGATAAGTTAATGGTTAACCATGCTAGAGTCATTGCTAAACTTCATGAAAATGGACAAGTTGTACCTCCTTCCGAAATGAGTATTTTGAGAGGGACGTATGAAATCCATGGTGAATTTTACTTTTAAGTAATGACATTGCTTCGCTTCATTTTAAGAATGAATAAGTTAGAGATTAAAATCTCCTTCCATTGTTAAAGAACGAAACCTCTTTCCAAATGGGTATTTTGAAAGGATATGTTGATAACATATGTGGTTTTATCATAACAGCCTAGCAAAGCAAAATAATTTCAATTCATGAAATGCTTCGATTGAGTGGTCAAACACGAAACATGTGGAATTGAGTGGGAGTTTGAGAATTTCATATGCAGACATGAGATTTAGTGGGAGTAATCATCCTCCATGAATTTTACAACTTATTACTCATTGAGAATGACGAGCATATACTATCTTTGATAAAGATAGCACTTAAGTTTTAAATTCTGGATGAATATTGACAAAGATGAATTCGATTAATACATGAGATGTTGGATTGGCACTAAGATGCACACATCAAATCAACAAGACATGTAGGTTATTCATATCGATAAATATGGAATTAGCATGAGAAGGTCATGGTTATTCATTGAACCTGAGAACTGTTGACTACATGATTAAAGATCTCTAATGTTTCCACCATTAGAATAATCATGCACATGTCCTATATAAATCATATGCTTAAAGCATGATGAGTCATTGGTGAGCCATATAAGAATAATCATGAATTCTCGAGGAGAACTGATGAGTTGTTCTAGGGTTTGGAAGAACACTCAGTTATGTGATAAGAAGTTACACATGCTGGAGTTTCCAAACACGTAAGGATTTATGAAGATGCCAAAGCAATTATGCTAAGAGAGAAATAAGAGTTTAGAAGGATACTATGTTGTGTTGTAAGAAGTTACACTATAACTAGCATTTTCTAATTTGCAAGGATTTGTGAGAAGTCCTAGGCTAGTCATCTTGACAAATTGTTGCAAGATCCTACAAAACATATACCTAGTACATTGTGAGTTGGTGGAACACTTGACTAGTGAAAGTTGGATTATCCACCATAATCCAAATTGTTGGTTATGTGATAACAACACAAGGATTTCTTACAAGTTTAAAGACCCAAGGTCTAGTTTGAAGACTAGACATGTGCTTGGTAGAGTTCATGCTATGAGAGATGACATGAAAATAAAGGAAATTGCAAATTCAAAAGTTTGAACACGTGGACACATGGTGTGTTAAACTTTTATTGCATTAAGGGTAAATTGATATCTTGTACCTAGTATAACACCAATTTTTAAATTTTATACCTAAGATAATTTTTTTTTCAAAACTTATACCTAACTTCCTATTTTCC
Source organism: Silene latifolia (assembly GCF_048544455.1). Taxonomy (NCBI): domain Eukaryota; kingdom Viridiplantae; phylum Streptophyta; class Magnoliopsida; order Caryophyllales; family Caryophyllaceae; genus Silene; species Silene latifolia. Next base: position 303,807 of record NW_027413123.1, on the reverse strand, counting down.
TTCCTACTTAATACCAAATTTCACTTCCGGCATGAAAAATGACTGGATTCCGGCTAAAATCAAATTTGACTGATAAATTGTGTTGTTGTTTGCCAAATTTTCCCCTAATTAACATCACCTAATAATTTTTAATTTCAACCTTCAACACCCCATCATCACCCCCAAACACCACCACCATCGCCCAATGCCATCACCACCCTCCACTGCTGCCATCACCGCTCAGCAGTACTATAACCCACTACCATCTAAAACAACCGCCTACATACACCACCACCGCTGTCCAATACCATGTCCATCTAACACCACCATCAACATTATCGCCCAACACGCGCTTTTACTAGCTACATAGCACCACAAACAACATCCCTCAACACCGTCACCAATACCACTCATCAGCACCACCTCAAGCATTTCCAAAAACCAAAACCACCACAACCACGCTGTATACCTCCCGATCTGACCAACCATTCACACAAACCAACTACCACAAGCCGCGACTAGATTAATGGCGATGGAAGAAGGTCGTTGCTGAGGGTGCATTTATTCTGGTGGCTACGTTTCACCATGGTAATCAATTGGCTGAGTTCATAGGCGGAGGCGCATGGGAGTTTGGTATTGCTCGGTGGCTGTCAGAGACGGCTTAATGAGGATGGGACGCAAAACCGCAATGGGGACCAATTTTGGATTGGTGGCGAGAGGCAGAAGGAGGACGCTTGTGACGGGGTAGCAGGGAGGTCGTAGATAAGGTGGTGTTCGTGAATGTTTGTGGGCTAAGTGGTGGATAAATTGTTGTTGGTTTTGAATTATGGGGAATGACTAATGAGTATAAGATGGGTTAAAAATTAAGGGCAAAACGGTCCCTTGATCATTTTTTTCGCCGGAAATGCAACTTGGTATTAAGTTTGGAAGAATTTGGGAAGTTAGGTATAAGTTTTGGAAAAAAGTTATCTTAGGTATAAGATTTGAAAAAGGACATTATACGAGGTATAAGTTATCAATTTACCCTTGCATTAACAAGTGTTAACACACTTGTAAGACATATAGTAGTAATATGGTATTGACTACTCAAATAAAATGTCTACATTTATCGTTTGAGTTATTATTAACTCATATTGTACTTTTTTACATCCAAACGGGTTGTAGAGACAATATTGAACCCCGTTAAAGTGAACCAGGATTAACATGGTATTCGCCCATAGTCACTTATATGAGGTGACGTCTCGAAGTGACTAGAGTGTGATACGATTGATGGCAAGTTCAAGTGCCATAGAGTCATATGAGATGACTAGTCGATCAAATAGGCAGACTGTTGGGAACACTTTGTCGGGCCTTATGACCGCTAATAGAGTTCTGGCAAATTTATATAGCCTGGTCATGGCAAGAGCTACTATAGTATTCTAATGAGTCGATTCTTTTGACTAAAGACTGTTCGCCCAAGGTGGCACAATTTCAGAGTAACTTTGATTTATAATCCTACGATCTTCATAAATGGGGTTAAAGGGCTTATTTTGTGTCATGATGAGCTGTGGCTAGTCGAAGGGAATAGTGCGATAGGAATTGTCCACTCCTTTGTCAGTGTTAAAACAATATCTCAGGGCCACTCGAGGAGTAATGAACTACAAATGCGTGGCCACGCTCGGAAGGTATCTATGGTAGATAACTCCGGTCAATCAGTTATTCTCCAGATCGAGGAAACCACTCTCGATATGATCACTTGCAAGTACAACCCGAAAGACACCTTGCATTAAGTAGTAGATAGTAATAGGACAAGAGAATTGGTGACGCACACTTGTCGAGGACAAGTGGGAGATTGTTGGAGTATGTGTCCCCGACAATAATGCGATCACAATTGTCGATCATGATGATCACATGTTTAAATCTCATATTTAAGAATACAAGAGGGAAAGTAATATTTTACAGTCAACTGGTCCATACATATCGGTAATGATTGGCTGACTAGAGTTTGACATTACTGTCGTGCGACGGTGGTGATCAGTTGATACCCTGAGGTCATACCTATAGGGTAATACTCTTAATTGATTATTTAATTATTCGTATGCCGATACGAGTTAATTAAATTGCTTAAAATTGACGGATGATTTGTGAGTAAAATTAACGTGTCTCATTGTAATTCGATTAAATTAGATACGGTCTAAGTAATCGAATTGTTTTATTACTTAGAATAAATTATTGTTTACGAAAGAATTGAAACAGGTTCAATAATTTATATTATAAATACAAGTCGTTGTAATTTATAATTCGATAAACCATTTTGGTACAAGTAATCAAGAATTACTAGTTAAATTTTGTATGTGACATATTTTATTAATATGTTGATTTTTAATATGTTAAAAATACAGTATAGTGTAATATGTCATGTAACATGTGACACGTGACAAAATTGACAAATGACAAAATAAAATGGACCTTCCATTTTATGTGTGTGTGCCGAAAATGGAGGAAGTATTAGAGGTTAAATTGTGTTGATTATTTTAATAAGGGAAACACAATGATTATACTCTACATGTAGTCATGCAACCCTATAGCTTTTGAGAAGAGCAATTTGTGGATGCATTGGCCTCAATTACTCCCCCTCCCTCCAACCGGGTTTTCCCACTAGAAAAGGCCAAGGGTTTTCCTCTATAATTATTTGATTTTCTAGTGTTAGAAAATAATCACTCTCTACATTTGTGAATTATTTTAGAGAAAGAAAAACTCATAAATCCTCTCCTCTCTTGACCGAAATACAAGAGAACAAAACACCATTTTGTATCAAATTTTAAGCTTGTTTTAATTAATACTAGTCTTATATTAATTAAAATTATTAAGGGTATTCCTTGGGTATAATTCCTTAGGAGAGATTCTAAACTTGAATCTTGTTCTTCCACATTTGGAAAGCTCAAGAACTAGTAAGAAGGTGAACTTACTAGTGCCCATATTGCCGAAATATCCAATGTAAGAATTGATTTTCTTCTTATACTTTGTAAATGTTTTTCATGCATAAGATCCGATTTAATTTTATGACTAAATTAAACTAATACTATGAATATGTAAACATATGAGATTAATGAATCCTAACAGATAAGACACAGTTGAAGTCCCCACAGACCAACCAAGGTTCATGGACAGTGGTAGCAAAATGAGTTAGTTGATCCCATAAACTTTTCCTTCCTTTTAAATCATTGAAGGTATAAACCATGGACACACAGTAGGTAGCACTTGTGGCAATTTCAGTAACTTTCATAGTGATGCATTGAGGAGAGTAGTCATAAAAATCCACACTAAAAATAGCAGGATTCCACAGGACCCACACTCTCGGCCCTGATAGCAGCTATTATTTGTAGTTAGGCTCCAACCATCCATAAGAATACTTTTTAAACTATTTTAAGACAAGGTTTTCACCTTAGTCTCAAGGAGTCCAAACAAACCAACCAGATTACTATGCATAAACCACTTGACATATCTTTGTTTGGTAGGTTTGTTAAGACCCCTAACATTCCAGAAGCCAATGTTATACATTCCCCACCAATTGGTGAGGAACACTACCACTTATCCCAATCCCTTCCTTGGGTGTAGAGGAATTATTCAAGGCTTCCATGAATGTGACTTGACCAAATTTATGCACAGTATAGGCTCCATCAGTAATCTCTTGCCTAGCCAACCTCATGATTGGTCTAGTAGGAGTATATCCCATAGAGCACTTGCCTGATCTATGCCACAATAGGAGTTTGTAGTTGGATTTCAATAGGTTTTTTAGTTTGTTCTCCATTGACATCCACTTTTTATTTTCCTTTACTCTGTTTAGTGACTGGTTTGTCTATATTTTTTGGCCTCCAAACTTGAGTAGTGCTCTTCTTAGGTGGTGGGATTGCCTTAGTAGGACCTTTCTTACTTTTCCTGCATTCTTTTTCAGCATGCCCTACTCCTTTGCATCCACTACACACCAATGGCTTCCACTCAAATTCAACCTCAATACTCATTAGACTACCATGTTCATCTAAAAATTGGACCTTTTCAGGAATATTGTCACCAAAACCTACTTCAATCATTACTCTGGCATATCCCAGTCTGGTTTTATCCTCAGTAGTAGGGTCACACTTAATAAATTTACCAATCACTCCTGAGATACGAGAAATCCCTTTCCCCCAGAACTTCAATGGCAAAGTATAGAGTTTAACCCATACCGGTACAGTTTTCACATCATGTTTAACTAATTCAACATCAGACGAACATGATTTTACTATGAGGGGTTTATTATCGAAGAGGAAATGACCCTACCTGAGTACAGCCTCTCTAGCAGCACGGTTCTTAAAACGTACAAGGAAAACACCATTAGGTAAAAAAGATAGCTTATTTACCTGGTGATTAGCCCACATACGCCTTATGAATCCGTCCACAATCTCCCATGGAGGGTTAGCACCAAGGATGAAGCAATAAACAGAGTTACACCAATAATCCATTTCCACTTTAACTTCTGCTTCTGTGAATTGCAGCATCTTTACTGGTTCCTCCTGGGCAACAGATTTCACAACAGTGTCATTAACAGAAACCTCTCCCTCTTCAACTTCCTCCTCCTCTTCTTCAGCAACATCTTCAACTAAAGTTTCTAAATTTCGAGGAGGAATGCCCACAATTGTCCCCATACTCTTCTCTTTATGGTTATCTTGGCTTGACGGTCCAATAGTACGTGTAAGAGCAGGGAAATCTTCAGAGTTGGTAGTAGAAAGAAGAACAAATTTATTACCATTTTCTTTATTTTTGTTTGAATTTTTTGATTGCAACGATGAAGATTTGGCGACTGCCATTGTTTTTTGTGATTTTTTTTTACTGAAAGCTAGGTTTTCCTCTCTATTTCTCTTTCTATCTCTACCAACATTTTTTGATTATCTATAAGACATGTTTGTTTTTCAAACTTGATTTGTGAACTCGTTTCTAGATAAAAATTCGATTGGAAGGATGTTTTAGAATCATGGAAGAGTGAATATTCTGAAAGTTTAAATAAACAGAGATAGTATTGATGGAATAGGCACGAAAAATGAGGGGAAAGGAAGGCTGCTTCACGCTATAATAAACACGAAAAACAGAGTATTTGCACACTCTATTTTTCGTATGAATCGAGGTGGATTTAGGGTTTCTTTCTGGAAGTTGAGGCTTAATTATGCAGTATCGGTGTATGTACACACTATAGGTGCAAAGTTACGGAATTGATGAAGTCCTTTTGAGGGGTTTTGAAGGAGGTATATATATGGAGACGAGAATGGTTGAAATAGGGTTTATAGAGCTAAGATTGCATTTTTTCTCTCAATAACTCGACTATGGAAGGATACTATATGATATAGGAGTCTATGGAAGGTGGGTTTTTTAAAGTTTAAGGTAATGGGTATGAATAGAGACGGAGTACGAAACATCGAAAGATTGTTGCGGGTTTTTTGTAAGTGTATGGTACTTGGTTATGGCAAAGGATTAGCTCGATTTTGGCAAGGATTATGGGAGATGAGATGCAAGATATTAGTTCTTAGAGTGCAAGTAATGACATAGGCTAACCATGGGTGGATAAGTGGATGGAGCCATGGCGTAAAAGAAGGCTCGAAAAACAGACCGCAAACACGAGTCATGATCTGTTTTGGTGCTGCTCACAGGTCAGCCTTTGGGAGGAATTCGGAAGGGGTTAGGCTGTGGGTTTAGGACAGGCCTGGTGGTCATGGTCTTGGTCTAGGTGTAGTCAAGGACTTGGGTTAAGTAAGAGTCAGGTTTGGAGGTGTTTGGTACGGGTTTATGGGCTGCAAAGCAAGGGTATCGGGCTGAGTGTATAGGCTGTTTGTGCGGGCTATTTATGGAGTATTTTGGACGTGGATTTGTGAGTGTGGGTCTTGAACTTGGGTCTTGGTAAAGGTTGGTATATGGGTCAAAGGTTTGGTCAAATTTTCTTCGAAATCCGGGCCCAAATCGTGAAGACATTGAGCTTAAAAATCGCGTATAAAACCATTGTAAAAATCGAGTTTTCAAATCAATTTATAAAATGATTTAAATGACTTTTCAAATCAAAAACTATTTTATTTTAAATATAAAAAATTCAAATTAAAATGAATTTAAAATCTTAAAAACGGTTAATTTAAAATCATTTAAATTAGGATAAATGCTTCATCGACAACGCCCGTTCTACGTCGTAAAACAAATTCAAATAAATGACAAATGTCAACTAAGAGTACATGTTGTTCTATCATCATCGTGTGTTTGATAGGAGTCTATAAATTCCAGTATCAACAGATACGGATATCTAAAGTAGCTTATAAGAATACTGCTGCTAGGAGTTACAACCGGAATGTAAGGGTTAAAACCTTGCAAGTTGGGGACCTGGTACTCAAGAAAGTTTTCCAAAACACGAGGAACCAATAAGCAGGGAAGTTTGTTTACAAGTGGGAAGGACCTTACCAAATAGAAAGCGTTGTGGGTAATAGAGCATAAAAACTCATGACCATGGAGGGACAGCTTATAAATAAGTCGTGGAACATTATTCACTTGAAAAAGTATTATATTTAGGCTCCACCTACTGGACCCGTTCCCCCTCCAGTAGGTACACTAAAGGAACAATGACATATGTTGCAACTTTGAATTTGCATCATTAATACTTAAGCTAATTTCTTATGATATTTTCACCATCGTGAAACAGTGTTCACCTGAGGGGGTACAACACACAGAAGACACCTGCTCGAACACCATTTGTAGTTTTAGCAGGTACGACGAAAGAAGTGGTAACCTAAAACTTTAAATTATGGCACTAATCTGCCAATTTATTCACCAAAACGGGTATCACGTTGTTGCTTTTTTTAGCATAACTCTAGCAGACACCTTTCACCTGACAAGCGACCTCGTTCAGAACGTACGTGCTAGCCACCTTGGATCTATCAGGTACTGCTAAGAGGGTGACAACTTAAATCGTACTCTTAAAGTTCTTTCCAATACTTAGTTTTTTATTCTTTTTATCCTACGGTGTTATCTCACTAGGTAGCACTAAGGGAATAAAACAAGGGAGTTGCATCTTTGGAATTTTTGTAAAGTACCTAGATTAAATGTTGTTTTCCTTTTGATTATGATTGAACTATGTCAGAAGTACGGTTATTCGCTTCTCAAACTATCTCCTTTATATTCAAACTCCCTTTTATGGCGTTTAATATTTCTTTTTTAGGAATTTTTAGGAACCTTTTGATTTGATAACTAATCCTCAGCAGTCCGATATAAAAAGGACTAGCAAAATGTTCCACCTGCAAGAAGTACATCGTGAGCGTGGTTGTGGACATGGGCCCACCTACATGCCAGGCCAATCTGGCGGACGTGCAGCGGTCTTGAAAGCCACGCTCGGCGGCGTATTAAATGCTTTCGATCGGATCATTTTAAACCGGTCGGTTTCGTCTCGGTAAGGGTCTCGAAATGATGCTAAAGATGTTCCGAGTTTCCATCAAGCAATTATGGGTTGCGTGGAAACCGTTCGAGTCCACTTTATACCTAGGTCAATCAAGGCAAAAATCGGCGCTTGACATATGTACTAAAGATAAGGAATCGTCCCTCTTTAGCATCCTATCGCTATAATGACTCTCGCTCACCCTGGATAAGGTCGTCCACTATCCAATGTTTCTGAGCAAGAGGTGAAGGTACGTATTCGGAAGCCCTTTAATCGAACACCCAATCCCGCCCACGGTAGCAGCCTCTACCGATCGATCTTGCTTGGTTGAATGCAAAAGTTGATAAAACGGGTAAATGCATGAATGCGCATCCACAAGTTTAAACCTAACATGTGAAATTTTCTATGTCGGTTGTTTAACCAAGTATCAAGTAATTGATGTCAAGTTGGATTTAGTGTTTATTTGCATGCAAGAAGAAAATTCAACATCCATTTACCGAGTTAGGTTTATGGTGCATAACATGTTCCATTTGTCTTAGAAAAAAGTTTTGTAAATACTAAGTGTAAAATATTTACTCATCAATCTGATCTGTCCTGTATTCGGGTTAACCGAAGTCAGGATCATCCTAGATGAGTACTGGAAAGGAAACAGGAGCATCTCCAAGCAGCCTATTGAGGCGCGAGCCATAGGGCGTTGCAAGGGAGCCTGTCCAGATTTAAAAACTGGAAATCAGGAGACCTGTTTAGGCGTGAGTCAGGCGACGACCTAAAGGGTGTCTCCTGGTTGCTTAAAATATTTATGAAATTGTTTGTAAAAGGGTGTCAAAACTCGTTTTGTTGAAAAGGTCGTTGAGACCGCTTTTGTGCTAATATGAAGAACGGGACTTGAATAATTGTCATTATGTAAGAATAGTTTTGCAAGCTTGACATGAATAGTTTTGTAAGAAAAGATGCAAAAATGTTTAATATGAACTAATTATCATAAGTTCATTGATTTGTAATTAAAATGTAAAAAGATGCTTGATATGAACTAATTATATTAAGTTCATTGCTTTGTGATTAGTCAAAGTTTATCATCGTACTCGGATTAAACCGACATGGTATGTAGAACCAAAGATGATTATGTATGTATGACTAATATGGTTGTTTTGCAAAATGTAAACAAATGAATAAAAGTATTTAAAATGCCCTTTAAAATTTAATTAACTTTTGTTGTGACCGAGTCACGAATTAAACCATCATGGTACGCGGAATCAAGGGTGAATACAATTTATGGTTGAAAATATTCATCATAAAAATGATTTGAAACAGTAAAAACCGATTGTAAAAAGAAATGAAAATGGAAAGAATGAACTTAAACACATTTGAATTCTGACCTGGGCAGCCAGAATAGGCGCGAGCCACTTAATTGTGACTAGGGGCTTCCGCTTCAGGTCAAAACTGTAGGAAATATGTCTGTATACTTCCCTTAAACTAGAAGGATTATAACGATTTAATGCAGATGATCAATGGTCATAAAATAAAATACATAAACAAAAGTAAAGGATTCAGAAATAACCTTTGGTCCTAGCAAATATGGCCTAAGAACAATATCAAAACTGATATTAGCCTATTAGTTGCACCCAAGACGATCTGAGATATACCCTTTGATTATGCTAGAAATCAATCTAAAATTTTCTGTAAAATTTTATTGTCTTTGTGTTTTGTGATGAGAAAGAGGAGGCAAGGTCAGAAAAAAATATTAGGTCAGAAATAATTCTCTACCTTTCTTTTTATATGGACCGAAATCTGAAATCAATTAGGAAAGAAATCACCTCCTAATTTTCGGCCAAACAGACCGAAAATAAGGAGTGTATTTTCCTTATTTTGGTCTTTCCAAAAAATATATAAAGTGTGTTAAATTGTCATCTAGTGAGGATCGAACTCATGACCTCTTGGCTTGTGTACCCTCACTATTACCACTATGACACATTCAACTTGTTGATATTAAATACAACTGATTATATTTAACTACGAATTAACAGATTAATTCGTCCAAACTAACCTTATATATATTTAATTAAATATAACTTATTATATTTAATTTACGAATTGACAGTTAATTCGTCTCAATTTAATATTATTTAATTTTCATTAAATAATTATCTCATCAACACATTGACTAACTTTTTAGTCATTTTGGGCATCAATGTAATTATATTTCTATAACCACATTTCTCAAATACGTCCTATAGGTGTGACCTTTAGGGACAAGTTGATCACCGCCATCTGTATGATAATAACGTCAAACTTTCTAGCAAGCCAACCGTTATTAGGTAAACGTTAATCAACTGATTAAATATACAAAGTATACCCTTGTGAACCGGTAAGAGATTTACAAATGTTATCACACTAATTTGTGGAGGACACCAGCTCCAACAAACTCCCACTTGTCCTCACAAGTGTATGTGCGATAACCGATTCTCATATCCTTTAAAATTTCTCCCACTCAATGTAAAACAATTTGCAAATCCGAATTCACAAAGGTCGTATTTTACAAGCGATCAATATCAAGAGTGGTTTTCCCGACTAGAGAGTAACTTAACTGATAAACGAATCAACATTCGAGCATGGCCATGCATTTCAGTTACAACTCCTCGAGTGGCCCTGAGAAATTACTATACCTGATAAGGGATGGATATTTTCCTCAACTCGAATCCTGACGTAAGCACGTATGAAATGACCCGGAAAAAATCTACTTAGCCCCGATTCACGGTGAGACCGTGAGAAAGAAACCAAAGTCACCCAAAGACTGCCTTAATCTCAAGAGACAGTTGATAGTCAAAAGAATCGACTCTAGGTACACAATGGATGTCCTATCCACGACCTGGCACCGAATGTTATAAAACATTTAGGACTCCATTACGTTGTTACAAATAAAAATTGTCCTACGAGGTATCGTCATAATCTCGTATCTGTGATCGATTAGTCAACCGTTTAACTTATGGCTCGTTGAACCCCCCATCAATCGACTGCACAATATAATAGCCGGAGTTATCAGCTCACATTGGCGATTACGGACCAAAACAACTATAATGTAATTCAGTTCACTTTGTGGCGTTCAATGTTGTCAGTACAATCCACATGAAAAACAAAATATTATATATATAAAACGATGAAGTTATAAATAATATATGAAAAAGATAATGTATCAAATCCATAATCAAGTACTACAACTTAGGAACATGTTTAATTCCCATGGAATTAACATGCCCTACATGCTTATCATAATTCAACGGTTTGGTGAGAGGATCTGCGATGTTATCATCCGTTGCAATCTTGTCAATCACTATCTCTTCTTGCTCCACGTAATCACGGATCAGGTGAGCCTTCCGAAGTACATGCCTAGATTTGTTGCTAGACTTTGGCTCCTTAACCTAGAAGATAGCACCTCTATTGTCACAATAGATGGTGATCGGGTCATTCGAACTAGGAACTACCGAAAGCCCTTGTAAGAATTGACGTATCCATATCGCTTCCTTTGCTGCCTCCGAAGCGGCATAGTACTCGGATTCGATAGTAGAATCGCTACAACACTCTGTTTGGAACTCTTCCAGCTGACCGCAGCACCATTAAGAGTGAAGACGAACCCGGACCGAGATTTTGAATCATCTCGATCCGTTTGGAAGCTAGCATCTCAGAATCGGTTGCGCATAGCTTAGTATCGCCTCTATAAGTCAATACCCAATCCTTAGTCCTCCGTAGGTACTTGAGGATATTTTTTACTGCTATCCAGTGTGTTTCACCTGGAGTCTTTTGGTACCGACTCGTCATACTCAATGCATATGCCACGTCTGGACGTGTGCATATCATGGCATACATGATCGATTCTATTGCAAAAGCATAAGGAACACGACTCATGCGCTCAATACCTTCAGGCGTCGTGGGTGACTGAGACTTGCTCAACTGCATCCCAGTCGTCATAGGAAGGTTCCCCTTCTTGGAGTTGGTCATGCTGAACCTCTCAAGAACCTTATCTAGATAAGACTCCTGACTAAGTGATAACGTCCGTCGTGATCTATCTCGGTAGATACGGATTCCCAAAATACGATGTGCCTCACCCAGATCTTTCATCTGGAAATGGTTCTTCAACCATTCTTTAACCGAAGAAAGGAGAGGAATGTTATTCCCAATCAAGAGTATGTCATCGACATATAATATCAAGAATATAATATTGCTCCCACTCGACTTGATATATAAGCATGGTTCTTTGACCGATCGAGTGAAACCATACTCTTGTATCACTTGGTCGAAACGATGATTCCAACTCCGAGAAACTTGCTTAAGTCCATAAATGGAACGCTTAAGCTTGCATACTTTCTTAGGATGTTTAGGATCTATGAAACCTTCGGGTTGCACCATGTACAACTCTTCCTCCAAATAACCGTTTAAGAAGGCGGTTTTCACATCCATTTGCCAAATCTCAAAATCATGAAATGCGGCAATCGCTAAGATTATCCGAATGGAACGTAGCATGACTACAGGTGAAAAAATCTCATCATAATGCAATCCTTGCACTTGAGTGAAACATTCTGCCACAAGTCGTGCCTTATAGATATCTGGTTGCGCGTCTACAGAATGCTTTATTTTGTAAAGCCATTTGCACTGTAGAGGTTTTACCTTATTAGGTAAATCAACTAGATCCCATACGTTATTCTCATACATGGAGTCCATCTTGGATTGCATGGCCTCGAGCCATAGCTTTGAGTCGGAACAGGCCATAGCACCTTTATAGGTTGCGGATTCATTACTTTCTAGAAGTAAAACATCATTCTCCTCGACCATACCAATGTATCTGTCCGGAGGATGAGAGTCTCTACCCGACCTCCTAGGTTCCTCAGGAACATTAACCGTATCATCAGTTGGAGGTACAGCTTCCTCTATCTGTTCCTCGCCTTGTTGGTTCCGAATCTCCGAAGCACTCGAAGGTTCTATTACTCGACTTGTTCTCGAGAAATTCTTTCTCTAAGAACGTCGCACTAGCCGCAACAAATACTCGATGTTCGGTAGGTGAATAGAAGTAATGACCAAATGTTCCTTTTGGATAACCTATAAAGTATGTCTTGACCGATCGCGGGCCGAGCTTGTCCTCGTGTCTCCACTTGACATAAGCCTCGCAGCCCCAAACCCGAATAAAGGACAAGTTAGGTACCGTTCCCTTCCACATTTCATATGGAGTCTTGTCGACAGCTTTAGACGGACTTGATTAACTATAAGAGCAGTGACAAAAGAGCATAACCCCATAATGAATCAGGCACTACGGTGTGACTCATCATGGATCGAACTATATCAAGTAAGGTTCGATTTCTCCGTTCGGACACACCATTTAATTGAGGTGTTCCAGGTGGAGTTAATCAGAGCGATTCCACGGTCTTTCGGTGTTGATCAAACTCATTTGAAAGATATTCGCCACCACGATCCGAACGGAGTGCTTTAATCTTTCTACCCGATTGGTTCGTACCCTATTCTCGGTATTCCTTGAATTTCTCAAAGGACTCACTTTTATGCTTCATTAAGTAGACATATCCGTATCTACTCAAATCGTCCGTGAAAGTGATAAAATATCTATAGCCATCTCTAGCGGTAATTGACATAGGTCCACATACGTCCGTATGTATGAGTCCTAATAGGTCACTAGCGCGCATTCCAACACCTTTGAAGGAAATTCGAGTCATCTTGCCAATGAGACATGATTCACACGTGCCATATGCAGAAAATCCAAATGAGGGAATAGTCCCATTATTGACGAGTTTCTTTACGCGTTTCTCATTTATGTGTCCCATTCGACAATGCCATAGATAGGTTTGATCTTTGTCACCAACCTTTAATTTCTTATTATTCATGTGTAATACTTCCGTGGTTTGATCCAAGATATAAATTCCATTCATGGAAACTGCTTTGCCATAAATCATTTCATTAAAAGAGAAAATACAACTATTATCCTTTATTGAAAATGTAAAACCGTCTTTAGCAAGTACGGAAACAGAAATAATGTTCTTAGATAAACTGGGTACATAGTAACAGTTATTTAAAGATAACTCAAAACCACTAGGGAGTTGGATTACATATGTTCCCTTCGAGGCGCTGACTACTCGTGCTCCATTCCCGACTCGCAGGTCCACATCACCTTTTTCGAGAGGTATGATGTTCTTTAGGCCCTGCAAATGATTACACAGATGAGAACCACAACCAGTATCTAGTACCCAAGTTCCGAAACTTGCATGGTTAATCTCAATCATATGAATATAAGATGACATACCAATAGGAACGACGCGGCCTGCCTTGATGTCCTCACGATAGACGGGACAGCTCCTCCTCCAATGTCCAGTCTTGTGACAATGGTGGCACTCTATGTCACCGCCCTTGCTCTTTGTCTTGCCCTGTGAGCCACTAGTCTCACCAGGCGCACTCTTACCGTTTCCTGGCTTCTTGAACTTTGGCTTACCTACAGTTAGGTCGCCATGAACCTTGCCCTTACCTTTACTCTTGTTGTGAATCGTGAGAACATCCTGCTTCATGCTCCCACTCAATTTCATATCCTTCTCGGTCTGTACGAGAAAGGAGTGTAGCTCATGAGGACTCTTTTTCAAGTCATTCATGTAGTAGTTCGCCCTGAAAAGGGCAAAACCATCGTGAAGAGAATGAAGCATTCGGTCAATGACAATGCTCTCACTGATTCTACAATTCAGTGACTCCAGTTTCTCGACATTCTCAATCATGTAAAGAATGTGTGGGCTAACCGGTTGGCCCTTCTGGAGTTTCGCATCAAAGAAGCGACAGGTATGCTCATATGTAACGATTATCGGTGCCTTTGAGAACTCGTTAGTGAGCGTGGTGAAAATCTTGTTTGCACCTTGCCAATGAAGCGTCTCTGCAAATTGGTTTCCATTGCAAAGATGAGTACGTTCTTTATCGCACCCGCTTCCATAATGAAATCACTATAAGCGAGTGACTCGTTGATTCCTGCATTTGGGCCTGGGTTGACCGGTATTGGCTCAGTTAAATACCTGAGCTTACCGTCGGCATGTGACATTTCGTAGTGCCGCCTCCCATCCATAAAAATTGGACCCATCATTCTTCAGTCGAGTGGACTGATTCATTTGGTCCATGAACATTTTAAGCCAGGACGAACGATCTAGTGTGGCACTAGGCATTGGGATTGCGTTATTTCCAGCCATTTGTTGTAACAGTATTATTGATAATAAGCGTGTTCTACACTGCGAAAGAAGAATAAAATAATAAGCATGCATCGTTTTTTATTTTAAGTCTAATGAACAAATGTCATAACGCGAAGACTTAAAAACATTTATACAATTGACCTCCCTCAAGAATTACATAAATGACCCCAAGACTCAATTCTCTGTAAATTGATAAGCTAACCTGTTAGCTAATTCTACCGTTAGAAGTCCTGGTCGATAAATTTCTGCAAATTCTATCTTTAGTCCATCATAATCACGAGAAACTCTTCGGACTATGATGTTGAGGTAAACTAAGTCAACACAACTACTTACCCAACGTAGAAGGGGTCATATTAGGCCTACCGACGAAGAAGGGACTCATAGATGTTTGCCCTTATAAAGACTAATCTCAATTTCCGGTTTTAGAGGAAGATCCCATCACTATTTTTAATTCATTTTAAGTGAACTATAATCTAGCATGCGAGAATGATTTAAACTAAAGTGATGGCTTATAGACTGTGACATCTGCATGTCCATGAAAACTAACAAACAACTATATGAGTCAATTTTCATGCATTTTAGTAGTAGGTGGTTTGGTTTTAGGCGGAATATGATGCAATTACTAGCATGTGAATGAAAAGCAATAAAATGAAAAACGTAAAAAAAAAAAAACAGTAAAAGTACTAGTGTGGCGTATCCTATCAAAATGAACAATAAATACAAGTTTGGAATTCATCCTTGGACCCGAGAAGCTTGTCTTGATGTTCCATCTTGATCCATGTAGCGGGAGTGAGCTTGAATCTTCATCTTTAGTCTTCTTTGAAATTACAATAATTAAAATTACAATAATTAAAATTACATAATTGACCTATTAATTACATTCTAATTTCAAAACCCAAAACTAAAATAAAGGAGATTCGAGATCTCATAATTACATAAAAATTATGTTTCCTTCATTACGAAAACATAATTGACTAAGGCCACCCTAAGTATTACAAATTACAACCGATTGCAAAATTAAATACGTAAATAAAATTCATTCATTCGATTCATTCAACATAATTAAAAGCATCAACTAAAATAAATTAAACATACATAATACAATAAATTAATTATGTTGATTAATTTATCCAAACCACCTATTTAAATTAAATTAAGTGACAATTCCGTAATTTAATCACATTAATTCATACATAATCCATATTAAACTTGTAATATGAATTCTATCCGTCAAAATTTTAAACTGCTTTAAAATAACTCGGTTTCATTAAATTGTGAACCGATTCACAATAACTAATTGGCCAAAAAAAAAAAAAAATCCAATGCTTTAAATATGTCTCGGCCAAAAAAAACAATTTTTTTTTATTTAATTGTCACGGCTGAAATAAAAACAACCGCTTTCCTATTTTAATTTGGTAAATAGGAAAAAAAAAACAAGGAAAAACTTTCCATAAAAATTTTCTCCATCTTTTTCGGCAAAAAGGCAATAGAAAAAACTTTCCTAATTTTTTTCTTTTCTTTTTCTCGGTTTACCAAAAACAAAAAAAATAACATTTTTTTTTTTTCCGGTAAACCCTAAAAACGGCCTCTCCTTTTTTTTTCTTTCCTTTTGCAGCAAAATGCCCTAAAACTAGATTTGATGACTAAATTGTTTACCTTTGCTATTAGAACATGATTAGCATATGAAATAATGAACATGATCAATTTATATGCCAAAAACTATATAGCAAAAACAATCTTTTTTATCATAAACATGATGATTCCATTCAATTTTAACTTAATCTGCATTAAATTAAAACAACCAATTCTTCATATGATAATTTTAACTGATTATAAATTATAATATGAAAAATAGAATGGAAAAAATATCATCAAACCAGAAAGAAAAAAAACGGCACAAAAAAAAAATTCCGAATCATAAAATTCGAAACCCTAATTTTTCGAAAAACAGGTTAAAGTTTACATACAATTTTTATGAAAATCATCAAGATTAAAATCGTAGCCTAGTGCTCTGATACCACTTGTGGGAAATAAGTCTGTATACTTCCCTTAAACTAGAAGGATTATAACGATTTAATGCAGATGATCAATGGTCATAAAATAAAATACATAAAAGAAAGTAAAGAATTCAGAAATAACTTTTGGTCCTAGCAAATATGGCCTAAGAACAATATCAAAACTGATATTCGCCTATTAGTTGCACCCAAGACGATCTGAGATATACCCTTTGATTATGCTAGAAATCAATCTAAAATTTTCTGTAAAATTTTATTGTCTTTGTGTTTTGTGATGAGAAAGAGGAGGCAAGGTCAGAAAAAAATATTAGGTCAGAAATAATTCTCTACCTTTCTTTTTATATAGACCGAAATCTGAAATCAATTAGGAAAGAAATCACCTCCTAATTTTCGGCCAAACAGACCGAAAATAAGGAGTGTATTTTCCTTATTTTGGTCTTTCCAAAAAATATATAAAGTGTGTTAAATTGTCATCTAGTGAGGATCGAACTCATGACCTCTTGGCTTGTGTACCCTCACTATTACCACTATGACATATTCAACTTGTTGATATTAAATACAACTGATTATATTTAACTACGAATTAACAGATTAATTCGTCCAAACTAACCTTATATATATTTAATTAAATATAACTTATTATATTTAATTTACGAATTGACAGTTAATTCGTCTCAACTTAATATTATTTAATTTTCATTAAATAATTATCTCATCAACACATTGACTAACTTTTTAGTCATTTTGGGCATCAATGTAATTATATTTCTATAACCACATTTCTCAAATACGTCCTATAGGTGTGACCTTTAGGGACCAGTTGATCACCGCCATCTGTATGATAATAACGTCAAACTTTCTAGCAAGCCAACCGTTATTAGGTAAACGTTAATCAACTGATTAAATATACGAAGTATACTCTTGTGAACCTGTAAGAGATTTACAAATGTTATCACACTAATTTGTGGAGGACACCAGCTCCAACAAAAACTAAGTTTTGGCTCATTCAATCCGTATGCTGGACCATGTTATGCATGTTTTAGCATGCTAAGGTCATATAAATAGATAAAATAACTTGAAAGAAGAGGATTAATTACACCCTCATACTTACATGCTAGGTTGTTGATGAGAAATCGACAAAAGCGTAAAACTTGTTTAGTCGGAAAACTCGATTTAAAACCGTTTTTGTGAAGTAAGGAGTGTTGCTTTGTGTAGTGATAGTGGAGTTGGTCAAAGTAGTCGGTCAAGTGATTTAATGCACGATGACAGTACTAAACAATGTGTAAGGCTCGTATTTTCAATCGGTAGGTCGGAAATACGTGTCGTTTGTTGACTCGGGAAGTCGAGGTCTAAAATTTTAAGGGATAAAAGAGGGGGTGGACGCTCGCGTACCTTCAAATGGTGGCATTTGAGGGGTATTTATAAAGGATTGTGTGGTTGTGTGCGTCTTGAGCGACGTGGCCATATAGGCTACTCGAAGAAGTGCGAGCATGTCCGCGGGTCTTCGAGCTGTCTTTTCATTATCACGGGTTTGGATTTTTCTTTTGTTCTATCCTAGGTTTTGGATGTCATCATTGTTGTACTTGACCATCAAGTATACCGTGTATACTTAGTATGGAAGGCTTATGATGTTTGTTTTTTGTGTTAGTGTAATACCTCGTAGTTTAGTGAAGTTTATATAACTAATTTACGTAATTCGAATAATTGATTATGACGGTTATAATTAATAATTGTGAATAAGACGGAATGATATAATAAAATAATAAAATAATAGAGTAATGGGTTGGAATGGTAATTGAGTAATAATAATATACAATAATTTATATGGTAATAGTGAGTTATTATTATGTTATAATAATAATAGTAATACGATAATAATAATAATAACAATAGTAATAATAATAATAATAGTAATTGTATTTATAATAATAATAATATTTGTTGTGAGACGGTAATTAAATAAATAAAATAATAAAGAAAGACGGGATTGGAGTTGGGTGAAGTGCTATAGGGCTTGGGTCGACTATATATGTTGCATAAATGGGTTGATTAATTGTCGGGATCAGATAATTACTAATAATAATAATAAATATAAATTATTTCCTAATTGGTTCCTTATAACCTTAGCCTACCAATATAAATAGATGAAACCTCAAGCAATAGTCTTTATTATTCATCAAATCTGAAAATAATTCACAAGAGGGAGATTAATAAAGTATTGGTGACGGAATTAGCAGCGATAATTAATTAAGGTAAAATTCTAATCTCGTTTTATTTTCTTATTAAGCTGAATGTCAGACGATCTTTAGACGCTTAGAAACTGACCCAAACCTTGACGGAATCAGACCAAACTTTGGGGAGTGTTACGTGGGATTGCAAGGGTTGGATTGAGTATGGTTGTGGTGTCAGGGAAGGCGTAGGGTGGCGGTGGCAGAAGGGTTTTCGAGGGGTGGTTGTGTTGCGGGTTTTGTGTCGTTTTGAACCCATTCCTAAGCGTGACTGACCTGGGTTGTTTATGGGAGATGCCTAGGGTGTAGTCGACTACCGTGGGTGGTATGAGTCGTTTTATGGTGGTTGGCCGGAGTTACGAATTAGGGCAAGGGTGTTGTTTTCCACGCTAAAAAACCTGTTTTATACTCTTACCCGTGGCTTGCTTAACTCAAATCTGGGCTGGTTGGGTTGTGGTGGTTGGGTCGACCACGGCTGGGGTGTTTGTGGGGTGGCTGGTGGTGATTGGTGCTGGTGGTAAATAGGGCAGAATAGGGGCGGTGGTGATACCGTATTAGGACGGTTCTCGTGTCTTCGTTAGGGGACAGTTGGGGAAGTGGGGACCATCTCTGGAACCACCATGGGACAGTTGTGTCAACGGTGGTGGCCAGAGGTGGTGGAGGTGGCTGTAGTGATGTTGGTGAGGGGTGTTTTACACGGGGGAATGAGTGTGGTTGGTGATGTGATGACGAGTTGTGAGGGGGCTGGTTAGGGCACGGTATTTGGGGCTGCTGATGGTGGTTTGACAGGAGGTGAAGGGAGTGGTTGGGTGAGTCGTGGTGTAGGATAGAGGTGGCAGGTTTGGGTGGTGACGATGGTGGCTATGGGTGTCGGATATAGGCGGGTTTAGAAGGGTTGTCAAACACGATTTTGTCGCGTAATATGTAGTATGTGGGGTTTGTGTTTTACGGGTTGTTGGGTAAATGGGTTTGGTTTTATTGTTTATTAAGACGAGCTTATTTTGGTGTATTTGGTGACGGGTTTTAAGTGGGTAATTCGGGTGACTCGGGTTTGTTTCATAAGCGGGTTTTTAATATCGTCACCTTTAATAATTATAATAAATAATTATTTTGAATAATTAAATAAAAGGAATAAATAAATAAATAATTGAATTGAATTATAATATTTTGATTAGGTGACGGCTGTGAAGAATTATAATCAGATCATATTTGCTTTATTAATTGGATTGCTTGAGCTGCTTAATTAGAATTGCTTAGCAGGTAGGGATAAATCCTACTCAACTTTTACTCGATAATGCTTGTTGGATGGTTGTATTAAAATGAATTGATCATATGAGAATTATGTTGGTTGATATCATTGAAATTGTTGGAAGGGAGAATTATATTATATATGTTGGTTGGATTAGTTATGATAGAGTTACTGTTATTGCATTGGTTATTCAGTTTAATACTGGCAGACATCCCTTCGTGGTGATGTAGATTATTATTGCGCTTATATTGGCAGACGTCATGGTAAGAGCCTTCGGGTGACGTATTTCAGATTTATTCTGGCAGACGATATTTTATCGTATTTACTCGAGGCAGGCCCCAGATTGGTCAGCAGGCCATCTGGTGGATATTTAATCAACTATATGTTGAGACAGACATTACCTTTTGGTAATGTAGTGTGTGTTTACTTACCTTCGGGTTGAGTCTGCCCCGGCTAGGGATTGGCGGGATGATTAGTGTAACGAGTAGTAAAAGAAAGGAGCACGTTGTCAGGGGGTTGTGCAATGAAAAAGGAAATTGGATTGTTTATCGTATGTTTTTGTTGTTAGAATTTACTCCTACTCTACCTCGCGGTTGACTGTGTATTCGTGAACACCTGCGGTGAACCGTTTTATGGGGAGCAGATTTGACAGGTACTAAAGATTAGCTGACTTGGGAGCATTGGGATGAGAGCTTGACTTGGACCATAGCTGAAGTCTAGATCACATAGAATAATTACATCACTTTATTTATTTTCGCTTCGAGATGTATTGTAATTTATATTAAGTTTTACTTGGTTAAAGTTGTAATAAACATGTATTCACTAAAGTTTTAATTTAAAGTACTTTGGTTTGTAGTACTTTGTTATTCACTATCTCGGGAAACCGAGATGGTAACAGTCCTATTTATTTGGGAATGTCTAGCTAAAGGCTCCTGAATAAATGGGGGTGTTAAAAAGTGGTATTAGAGCAAAACGATTCTCGGGGCCTAACCAATGAACATAATAATGAACATAGGATGTGTCTAATAAAATGAACCCGGATAGAAACTGTTAGGAGCCCACTTAAGGCTTAGGATGAGTTAGGGGCCCCCTCACACCAAACTTCTAGCCCTTCCAGTTTCGAACCGGATACCTTGAGAGATGTTACAGTGTGGGGAAATTTAAAATGAATGTTGTTACTTTGTCTTAGGAGTTTTTGGTTGCCTTGGTTGACTATTGATTTCGTTGATGATTGCGGTTACGGAAACGTAACCATGCTTTTAAGGTGATAGAATGTGATATGATTTTAAGAGTTGTTTTAAGCATGTTGATATGAGGAAGTATGTGGGCATACATGTGGAAGGAGTGAATATGTTTAAGTATGTGAAATATTAATTGTTGTGTGGAATTGTGAAGAATGTGATTTTGGTTGATTTCGCAAAATTTTACCCTTGATTCTTTTAGCTGCCATTTACTGTTTGTTTTAAATTCTTATACGATATTTTTATGTGTGATACATTTGTGAGTTAGCTTTCATTTTTCACTGGTCTCATGTTCAAATAATATACAGTTAAGGAGAAATAAATATTTTTGTAGACAGTGGTCAAAATATTCCTGTACAGTGATGTTTTCGCGCCATGTTTTCGTAAAAAAATATCATTTAAAAACTACATAATAATTTGTTATAATTCCAACTCTGCTGTTTATTAGACTCGTGTATGTTTCTAAATTGGTAAGCCACGTTGTAGGGAAATATTTTGACTATTTATGGTGATTTTTACAAGTTGACCCGAGTTTCTGACAAGTTGCTGTAAAATTTCTATTTCGGCCAAGTAGTTTGTAAAATGCATTATAAATCGATCTTAGTTTTTGACTTGATTCTTTTTCTCATGATTTACTAATTCTCTGTATTTTCTAAAACGTATAAGTGCTCAAGGTGTAATTATGTGATTATTTATTAATGATTTTTGGAAGTTGTAACATGTGTTTCCTTATTCTTGAAAATGCAAATTGTACTAAAATTTCTAAGAGATATGTTTCTTATCTCTTGCACATTGATATTTTAATGTTGTAAATTATGTGAATTATAATGACATATCTAATGATATGTGGAATGTGTCGCCCTAAACCTAAATATTATATTAGTTGCACCCATGTTTAAGTCAGATGTCGTTGGTGAGAATAAACAAGCAAGTAATAAATCTAACTTAATTTAAAGGTTTTAGTTATTTAATTTCCGTTTAGTAACTTTTATTATATCATCAATCAATATTCTGTTAAATATAATTGTTGTCTTGTGTTACAATGTGTATTACTTGTTTTGTGATGTTACAACAAATGGTTTGTTTATTCCTGTTGTTTGATATCCCGAACTTCGAGGACGAAGTTTATTTTTAGGGGGAAGGGATGTGATACTACAAATGTTCCGAGTTATTATTGCGACATATTGTGATAAGATTGATGTAGTTGATAATCGTAAATGATCGTAATCGGATAATTATGTTACTATAAGTTGGATGGTGCTCAGTTGTGTAGATGTTTATACGTGTTGCTTTAGTAGTTATGGGCGAACTTCGGGACGAAGTTCATTTTAAGGGGGGGAGATTGTAATACCCCGTAGTTTAGTGAAGTTTATATAACTAATTTACGTAATTCGAATAATTGATTTTGACGGTTATAATTAATAATTGTGAATAAGACGGAATGATATAATAAAATAATAAAATAATAGAGTAATGGGTCGGAATGGTAATTGGGTAATAATAATATACGATAATTTATATGGTAATATTGAATGATTATTATGTTATAATAATAATAGTAATACGATAATAATAATAATAATAATAATAATAATAATAATAATAATAATAATAATAATAATAATAATAATAATAATAATAATAATAATAATAATAATAATAATAATAATAATAATAATAATAATAATAATAATAATAATAATAATAATAATAATAATAATAATAATAATAATAATAATAATAATAATAATAATAATAATAATAATAATAATAATAATAATAATAATAATAATAATAATAATAATAATAATAATAACAATAATAATAATAATAATAACAATAGTAATAATAATAATAATAATAATAATAATAATAATAGTAATAGTAATTGTATTTATAATAATAATAATATTTGTTGTGAGACGGTAATTAAATAAATAAAATAATAAAGAAAGACGGGATTGGAGTTGGTGATGTGCTATAGGGCTTGGGTCGACTATATATGTTGCGTAAATGGGTTGATTAATTGTCGGGATCAGATAATTACTACTAATGATAATAAATATATTTTATATTTCCTAATTGGTTCTTTGTAACCGTAGCCTACCAATATAAATAGATGAAACCTCAAGCAATAGTCTTTATTATTCATCAAATCTGAAAATAATTCACAAGATGGAGATTAAGAAAGTATTGGTGACGGAATTAGCAGCGATAATTAATTAAGGTAAAATTCTAATATCGTTTTATTTTCTTATTTAGCTGAATGTCAGACGATCTTATGACGCTTAGAAACTGACCCAAACCTTGATGGAATCAGACCAAAATTTGGGGAGTGGTACGTGGGATTCCAAGGGTTGTATTGAGTACGGTTGTGGTGTCAGGGAAGGCGTAGGGTGGCGGTGGCAGAAGGGTTTTCGAGGGGTGGTTGTGTTGCGGGTTTTGTTTCGTTTTGAACCCATTCTTAAGCGTGACTGACTTGGGTTGTTTATGGGAGATGCCTAGGGTGTAGTCGACCACCGTGGGTGGTATGAGTCATTTTATGGTGGTGGTTTGTGCGGTGGTTGGCCGGAGTTACGAGTTAGGGCAAGGGTGTTGTTTTCCACGCTAAAAACCCATTTTATACCCTTACCCGTGGCTTGCTTGACTTAAACCTGGGTTGGTTGGGTTGTGGTGGTTGGGTCGACCACGGCTGGGGTGTTGGTGGGGTGGCTGGTGGTGGTTGGTGCCGGTGGTGGCGGTAAACAGGGCAGAACAGGGGCGGTGGTGATACCGTATTAGGACGGTTCTCGTGTCTTCGTTAGGGGACCATTGTGGAAGTGGGGACCATCTCTGGAACCACCGTGGCACAGTGGTGTCAATGGTAGTGGCCAGAGGTGTTGGAGGTGGCATTAGTGGTGTTGGCGAGTAGTGTTTTACACGGGGGAATGAGTGTGGTTGGTGATGTGATGACGGGTTGTGAGGGGGCTGGTTATGGCACGGGTTTTAGGGCTGATGATGGTGGTTTGACAGGAGGTGAAGGGGGTGGTTGGGTGAGTCGTGGTGTAGGCTAGAGGTGGCAGGTTTGGGTTGTGATGATGGTGGCTAGGGGTGTCGGATATAGGCGGGTTTAGAAGGGTTGTCAAACACGATTTTGTCGCGTAATATGTAGTATGTGGGTTTGTGTTTTACGGGTTGTTGGGTAAATGGGTTTGGTTTTATTGTTTATTAAGACGAGTTTATTTTGGTGTGTTTGGTGACGGGTTTTGAGTGGGTAATTCGGGTGACTCGGGTTTGTTTCATAAGCGGGTTTTTAATATCGTCACCTTTAATAATTATAATAAATAATTATTTTGAATAATTAAATAAAAGGAATAAATAAATAAATAATTGAATTGAATTCTAATATTTTGATTAGGTGACGGTTCTGAAGAATTATAATTGGATCAGATTTGCTTTATTTATTGGATTGCTTGAGCTGCTTAATTGGAATTGCTTACTAGGTAGGGATAAATCCTACTCAACTTTTTCTTGATAATTTTTGTTGGATGGCTGTATTAAAGTGAATTTATCATATGAGAATTGTGTTGGTTGATATCATTGAAATTGTTGGAAGGGAGAATTATATTATATATGTTGGTTGGATTAGTTATGATGGAGTTACTGTTATTGCATTGGTTATTCAGTTTAATACTGGCAGACATCCCTTCGTGGCGATGTAGATTATTATTGCGGTTATATTGGCAGACGTCATGGTAAGAGCCTTGTGACGTATTTCAGATTTATTCTGGCAGACGATATTTTATCGTATTTACTCAAGGCAGGGCTCCAGATTGGTCTGGGATGCCATCTGGTGGATATTTAATCAACTATATGTTGAAGCAGACATTACCTTCGGGTTGAGGCTGCCCTGGCCAGGGATTGGCGGGATGATTAGTATAACGACTAGTAAAAGAAAGGAGCACGTTGTCAGGGGGTTGTGCAATAAAAAAAAGAAAATGGATTGTTTATCGTATGTTTTTGTTGTTAGAATTTACTCTTACCCAACCTCGCGGTTGACTATGTATTCGTGAACACCTGCGGTGAACCGTTTTATGGGTAGCAGATTTGACAGGTACTAAAGATTAGCTGACTTGGGAGCATTGGGATGAGAGCTTGACTTGGACCATAGCTGAAGTCTAGATCACATAGAATAATTAAATCACTTTATTTATTTCCGCTGCGAGATGTATTGTAATTTATATTAAGTTTAACTTGGTTAAAGTTGTAATAAACATGTATTCACTAAAGTTTTAATTTAAAGAAATTTGGTTTGTTGTACTTTTTTATTCACTACCTCGGGAAACCGAGATGGTAACAGACTTATTTATTTGGGAATGTCTAGCTAAAGGCTCCTAAATATATGGGGGTGTTACAGTTTGACTAGGTTAGAGCCGTTGTGTAGACACCTCGTTTCTGCACCTCCCGCAAACCACCCGGTGATGATTGGGCCGCATGTTTGATACGCGGAACGATTTGTGACAGTTCGTAAGATTATCGTCAAGTGATTGCTCAAATATTAATGTCTACCTCTTAGTTGTCATCTACGTCCCGATACGGTCGTTTTGGCAGTAATTAGAGTACATTTGGAGTCCGGGTCAAAAACCGTCTTCATTTCCTAAAAACCGTCAAATCCCGAGTCAAAGCAATGGGCTTGTCTACCTAAGGTTAGGATGTCATAAAATGTTGAGATTATATCTCATTTTGAGTCTCATGTCACTTCATTAGGCTAAACTAAAAGTTTACATTACAAAATGTGCATTTCATTTAGCTAAAATGACAACCCGAACTTTAGGCCCGTTTTACGAGGTCATAACGAGTTTTTTGGGTCAGGCCTATTTCACAGAAAGTTCTAGATCTATTTCTTAGCTTTCCAACGCCACCGAAATCACCTTAATCCGAGTCTTGTAGAGAAAGTTATGCCTAAAATACGACAGGCTGTCAAACGCGTTTTCTACGCGCAGAGGAACCTACCCGGGAAAGGACGCAAGAGTCTTTGCGCCTCTTCCAAGGGACGCAGTACCTGCTGCGCCTTTTCCCAGGGCTTTCTTTTTGTCCAAGTTTCCGTGTTTTAACCTAAGTCGGTTGTTTCCGGATCTTTCCTTCCGTATCCTAGTCTTACCATAATTCCGTCGTGTGATAAGTATAAATAGGAGCCTTCGCTCCTCATATTTCTCACGCGAGTGTCCGCCCTTCTCTTCTCCCTTTGCATTCTAGACTTCGTTCTTACTAATTGGCGCCTACGTGCTTGGACTTCTGACCACGTAAGCTCGGATCTTTCCGGGTACCAGCCTCTCCGTTGCATGACCGACCAATTTGACCAACTACACAATAATCAATCTAATTAATCAATCGTTTTCCTCTTACGAGGGCACTCTCTTTGCATTCGCGTCGAGCATCACTAGTCGATATCTTAGTTCATCTCGTTCCGTCAACATGTAAGTCTGAGGGTGTATAATCTCTCTTTTATTTATTGTATTTTATTTATCGTATCATCATTGTAAGATTTACGTCGAAAGTACCTTTAAAACCGTTTCTAAAACCGTCTTTCAAACCTCTTTTACGGATTTTCCAGAAGACTGACAGTCGAGAAAAGACGCAGCAACTGCTGCGCCTCTTCGAAGGAGCGCGAGCCTCTGCCGCGCCTCTTCGTGAGGCTGCCGCAGTTCCTGCTTCTTTTCTTCTTCCTCGTCCTCTGTAATTCGTCTTTGTTTATTTGTTTTTCACTTGTTTTCTTAAATTCTTCGTTCATCATCATTAATATTCACATGTATATTGTATCACATAATTCCTTCATCATTAACATGCTTAATCCGTCTTTAAATCCGACTTAAATCCCTTATAATCCAATGTTCGTGGGTTTTCGTCATTAAATTCAATTCCGGGTTGTAGAGATTCAATTTGTTCATATTGGGTTTCTGGAATTCGTCTTTGCTATAGTTTGCATCTGTTTATTCACATGTTCATTGTATATTCGTCATATATCGTCATATCTAACCTAGTTAATTGATTTCAATAGAGGACTCATTCATTAACATCGCTCCTTCTTGTAAATTAATTTGTTCATTCCGTCTCATCCATGTTTATTGCTTTTATGACTAATTCATATGTAATTAATGCATTAAATCACTTTCATCCGAGTCAATAATCTAATCAATCTTTAAATTCACCAATCGACATTAACGGTTTACGATTCGCTTCACAACCCGAAATTCACCCTTGGAACACGCAAAGAATCGCGCTGCGCCTCTTCCAGAGGGCGCGATCTCTTGCTTCTTTGTTCGAGATGAGTTCTGTCCCTGAACTCCTTTTCTGCCTTGACGTAATTAATTAGGCTACGTATTAATTAACTATTATCCGTAATATCACGTTAATTCCTGTTCGTTATTTCTTTTAATTTATTCTTTTATTCCTTTTTCTCAAATCATCCGTTTTAGCGGTATTTTCGACATAAATCGCCTAATCCAATGTAATTATTGTAATTTATATTTATTGTAATTCATAGTTATTGTATTTCTTTTATCATTTGTATGTTTTCACATGTAAATGAGCACTAATTCCAACTTCGACCCAATTGTATGCTAATTACGTGTCAACCGACTTAGTCTAAATTCTCACATGTTAGGATTAATCAATGGATGTTGCATTGCATGCATACAACCGACGATATATCAAGTACGAATAACTTCCCTAATCATTAGTAGAGGCCGCTATCGAGGCGGGCGGGATTAGGTGTTCGATCAAAAGAGCTTCCTAATACGTACCCTCACCCCTTACTCCAGATCTCCGTGAGCACCCGTGTTCATTGGCATCCACGAGAGTCATTCTAGACATAGAATGCTAAGGGTAACGATTGCTTAGTGTTCATGTCACTACTTTGTGTCTTGACATGACACGAGGTATTCGAACGGTTCCAATTTCCCATAAAAATTGGTGGCGACTCCCTACAAAATGCAAACGCTTGTTCCCCGTTTCTCACCAAGCGCCCCCGTGGGCGGCCCGCTGTCCACAGTTTGGCGACTCAGCTGGGGATTATACACTTACGTGTAGCTAGGGTGAAACTCGAACAAGGTTAGGGAATAGTTTGTACAAGACAATTATCGGTTTTCATAACTCGGTCTTCCTAGACCGTTTAATTCGGCCTTCCTAGGCCCAACCCAACCCAATCGACCAATCGTCCCGTCTAAACGGTCCTAATTCTTATTTGGGCCTAAGGATGGATAGCGATTGACGTCATCCATACCATGATGCTTACTCTTGTTTGTGTCAAGGGCCTTCACTACTTGAGGAAATGGACTAGGAATCGGCCTTACTCTTGTTTGGCACGAGCCTCTCCACAGACTTCGGGTTTGATGGTTCGGTATGGCAACCTACCCTTTAAACCAATACCCTTTTAAATGCACTCAAAGATCCCGTTATAATGCTTGTCTAAATGTGTATACCTTACGTGATCACCATTTCTAAACAAAGCCATGACGATTTTTCAAAAAATCAAAACCTTTTCTTAATCAAAAATTTCGAAATAGGCTTTTAATTAGCGCAAAATCCGGTCAAAACTCTGTCCGTTTGTCGTGTCAAACTTCGGGCCTAAAACCCATTTCAAAACTAAATACAAAAAAAAAACCGTAAAAAACAAAAAAAAAAACGAAAAAAAAAAAGTTTTATTGAAAATATTTTTCAAACCATGTGAATGTAAATATGTAAATTCAACTGGGCTAAGTTAGAGTCGGAGTTCAAACCGACTATGTCCTAGTCGAAACTCTGTCGAGTCATAAACTCGTCTTCCTTTACATTTTGGGTCTTTTTAAATTCAAGTCAAGTCCTAAGGCGTCACGCCGTCATTTTGGACCTCCCTACCCCAATTCAGTTAGGATCTAAACACTCGAGTCACACGTTCCGAGGCTCAATACACGAGTCTCAATGGGCCTCATATTTGAGTCTAAACTACAACAGTCTTCTTAACACCTATAAACCTCGAGTCCAGAATCAACACGTGTCATCAATCCCGTCAATAAGGTCAATCACATAAACATCACTCTGTCAAAGTCAACACTCGAGTCTAAAGGTCAAGGTCAAACACCGTGAATTCAAACACGAGAAGTCACTCACGACATTTCACGAGTTCACAAATCAAGTCTAGATGTCTCATTTTGTCCCTTCCTTGTTTGTTGCCTTGGTATGCGTGATCCCATGTCGAATCGAGTTGTAATGCGCGTCATTTCTGTCGAGTAGGAATCCAAAAAGTTCCGTCAATCAGCAAGGTCACGAAGCGGTTCAAGCCACAATCACAATGTCTCTCCAGGACGTTTATGCCATGGTCCTACGAGTTCAAGCTAGAGTGGAAAATCTGAGCATTCGCGTCCTCACCCTTGAAAATGGAATGGTGGAAAAGAACACACCACCTAGAGAAACCTCTAGTCTAGGTCATCCAAAGCTTACCTCTTGTACTAACCATCGTCCTAGAAAGCCGAAGACAGCCGAAAGGAAACCTGGGAGGCATCAAAGGGTGCTTACCGATTTAGGCATGTCTTATGCTGATGCTTTGAAGAGACTCTCTTCCCAAGGCAAGCTACATCCAATAGGACCGACTCCGGATCCACCTTTAGAGAAGCAAGTGAACCTCTGGAAGGGCAACAAATATTGCCTATATCACCAAGGTAGAGGCCATGATATTGAAGAGTGTTTTCTCTTGAAACACACCATCGAAGATATGATCGAAGAGGGCAAGCTTCCTAAGCCACCTTCTGTCGAGCGATCCAAGAAAATCGACCCTCTTGGGTCTAACATCAATAAACATGATGAAGAATCATTCCTGGATTATTCTCATCTCCTCAATCATCATGATGATAAAGAAATAAATGTCCTCGAAGACGATGATATCCAAAGTGGAATGCTCATGCTTTCCATTGCCTTCAACAACAAATTCTCCAAGATAGAAGGAGCCATTGATAATCTAAACTTCCGACTTTCCAACATGGAGAAACAGTTTGCTGAAATGAGTAAGAAGCTTGATGCCCGACCTCTCAAGATAAAAAATGTCCAGACAAACCCTCAACTTGACAGTCTTAAGGAGAAAGCAATAAGTGGGCAATCCATCCCTAGTTCTTCTCATCCAAGAATCAAAATCAACAAAGGCAACCTCATGGAGCCTTCGGGGTCATTTACAAAGGCTTCCGAAAATAAGGGCACACCTCCTAGGAAATTTACCAACATTGGTATTACATACACCGATGTCCTTCAGAGACTCATGGAACAACGAATGTTGAAGCCTATAGGACCTACTCCCGAACCCGAAAAGAAATCCAAGTTCTGGGATGAGAATTCCTACTGCAAATACCACAGAGGCAAAGGGCATGACACAGAGAAATGTTATAAATTAAAACATGTCATTCAGGATATGATCGAAAATGGGAAGTTGTCCCTCTCAACCTTTAACCCACAAGGTAGCTTAGGCAATCCTCATAGATATACCACTTATCAAGAAACTCTTCTTGACTGTTATCCTTCCAATGTTCCCAATGATGAGGACGAGGTGCTCAAATGGGTGAATGCTCAAAGACAGATGCCGAAGCCAGTTGCTGGAGGAGTAGATGTTCAAGCATGGGCCGATGATTACGAGTCTGGATCTAAGATCGAGTCAAAGTCTGGGTCCGAGTTCGAGTCTTAGGCTTTCTATCTCATTTTTTGTTCTAGTATCTTTCTTCGTGTCCATTTTCTATTTCTAGTGACAACCTGGGGGCTGTCCCATGAGTCACGTGTCTTCTCGAGTCTATGTTAAATACATTATTCATTTCAATAAAGATATAATTTTCAATCCACATATTCTTCTATCATATCTCTTCCTTCATCCCTTTTCCTGTGACAACAAGAATTGATTTGAGATATTTAAAAATGAACAACAAATGAATGTGAGTGCACTTAGATGATGTTCCATTCTAAGTTGTAAAGGATCCGAAACTCCGTGTTCATTTTTCTTTACCTATTCCATGTCTGGCAATAGAAACCACAAAATACCCTAGTCTAGGACGAGCATATCTCAAGAGATTCTAGGAAGAATCCAGACCATCCCCCTTGTTGACGATCCATGACGGAAGGCAAGCCCATTCCCCACAATAAACAACCCGTGTTACTAAAGACCAACCCGTTTCACACCAAAGGTGCTAGTCTGACCCAAATCCATGGTAACAAGAAAGTCCAAGATGATACGAGCCATGATCAAAGACAAAAGGCTTAATCAAGAGAAATGACCAAGACCAATATCCAAGGCCACAATTATGCCCATAATCCAACATAAAAGAGTCAAAAGAAGAAGGCTCAATCAAAGAAGTCAATATCCAAAGTTAAAGTCATCCTCAAAAACCTGAATCAAGAATCTGAGCAAAAAGCCGAGATATATTCTAGACCAAGAATCTGAGTCTGAATCAAGAACAATATTGAGCGGAATAATGCTGAAGTTTATATACTATCAAGACATCAATGAAGGTGGTTAGCTAGCACCCTCACTTAGCCTTTTACATA
This sequence comes from Silene latifolia, assembly GCF_048544455.1. Lineage (NCBI taxonomy): Eukaryota > Viridiplantae > Streptophyta > Magnoliopsida > Caryophyllales > Caryophyllaceae > Silene > Silene latifolia. Next base: position 271,922 of record NW_027413123.1, on the reverse strand, counting down.
TCACACACCCTAAGTCCTTCTCGAGACCGTTATGGGGAGATAGTTAGGAATTTTGAGAATCCTCTCAAGCTTGTCAAATATACCCATCCTTTAGGGCCAAGACATGGAAACTTGATCCCACGTCATTTAACCCACCTTTATGTGCTCAGGCTACATCAAGCCAAGAGACTCCATTTCCAAGCCACATTACAAGCCACAACCTCATAAAGCCTTAACTCCACAAAAAATCAAGCTCCAGAGATTTGTTTCATCAAAGCCTCTTATTACCGAGCTCCACATTCCAAATATCCAATCCAGTTTCACCTTGACCCAGACACGGAGTCTTCGAATACTTTGCTACCAGAACGGGACATACCCATATCATCCTTAGGGTCCATTAAGTGTGCTCGCATGACAAGGAAATTTTTACAAAATTAGTTACACCTCTTTGGTCTATGATCAAAGGGAGTTATCTCAAATCAGTTCTTCGAGTCACCAAAGGAATACACCCTTGTGACCCTGCACTTTAAGGCCCTAACAACATAGCTTAGGCACACACTTGAACTACGAGCATGGTTTGATTTCACCTCTTCAGGTGGATACGTAGGCAGTCCTTTCTTACACAAGAAGGATACAACCACAACACCCAAACAAAATTAACCAAACCTCAGAACTACGATCTGGTTTGATTTCACTTCACGTGAATACGTAGGCAGTCCTCAAGGACACAACCATCCCCACTTCCAACTTTCAATCTCAATTATCAACCATCTTAATTTTCAACCTTCCAACCTCAATTTAACATCCCTTCCACAAACAACACCTCTATACTGGGGGCTCCTTATTGTCGCCCAGTCTCTTTTTTACCAAAAGTCCAGAGTCATCTTCTCATCCTGGGGGCTTCTCTTCTAAGATGCCACCCTTCCTTTCTCATTTGAGTCTAGCTAGTGCTCGGTCCGGACAATGACAAAGGTCTTAGATCAATTCTCCAATTTATCATGCCTCAGAGAGGGGTCTCTTTTACAGCGAGCGGCAGCAAAAGATGTTCAAGTAGACAAATGATCCATGGCTCATGCCTTGCCTTTAATATGCCTTCATCATCCTTGCAATTCTTATACCTTTGGAACTGATACGCATTGTCACCCACACTTGGCTAGGGGTTGCGCATGCTTAAGCAAAGTCTGTCAAGGTCATCCCCTGTGTCGCGTCAAATCTAAGTCTACATTTTGCATCGCGTCCTAGTAGATCTGCGTCATGTCAGTCACGTGTCTAAAGCCCATTGAATATGCATAACGCATTACAAACGACAAACTTCTTTGAACAAGTTTTAAACAACTTTTATAAAGAAACAAGTTTTGCAAAGCCTGTGTGTTTCCTCATTCGAGGTCCATGTCATAATTGCTTACGTGCACATATTAGATTGCATTCTTGTGTGGCTACTAACCATGCAGGTGAGTATCAGAAGCAGTACTTTATCAAAGACTTCGCTTGCAACAAAGAGCGGATGTTATCTGACAATGTTTCGACACACCCCTAATCCTTTTATCCAAATAAGAAAGATATTTTTTGCAAAAAGATTGCTCAAATCCATTTTATCCAAATATAACAAAGATTTTGCGATTGCTCGAGATCCTTTTATCCAAATGTAGCAGTAGTATTTTGCGGTGTTGCTCGATCCTTTTATCCAAATAATAGTATTTTGCAGTATTGCTCACTCAAGATTTCTTCCATGGCGATCAAGATGTTCCTAGTCGTCAGAATGTTTGTCCCAAATAGAAAAATATTTTGCAAAGATTGCTCACTCAAGATTTCTTCCATGACGATCAAGGTGTTCCTAATCGTCAATATATTCCCCAACAAGAGTTCGCTTGAGACCGACGCAAGCAGATTCAACCTCAAGTTTTTGCCAGAGTTCGCTAGAGACCGACGCAAGCAGATTCCCCAGCAGTTTCTACCGACGTCCTGCTACCCTCAATATTATTGTTTCCTCACGGAGTTCGGCAAAGGTGTCATTCTCCAGAAGTTCCCAAACCAGCGCCTCCTTCCTTAGGTTCGTAAACCCAAAGTTAGGATTCTTACCCCTAGATTCTTAGATCCCAAAATGGCCTCCTTTAGGTTCATAAACCTTTAAGCTCCCACACCAACGTCCTTAGGTTCATAAACCCATAAATCCTTTTGGAGTTCCCATGCCTCAGAAAGCTTAACCGCACGCGTTTAAAACAAGAATTAGTAACCCAGTAGTTCCTAAACTTAACCTTAGGATCCCAATTCCTTTAGGTTCACAAGCCTTTAAGTTCCCATACCAGCCGTCCTTTTAGGTTCGTATACCCAGGTTCGCACACCTAGCTTCTTTTAAGTTCCCAAACTCCCTAGAGTTCATACACTTCTACCCTTAGGATCATATTCCTTTAGGATCATCACTTCCTTAGAGTTCCTATACCCAAACCTTAGCTACCCTTAAGTTGACCTTATTGTTAGGCCTCCTTCCCGTCAATGCTTTCCTTTAGGGCCCCATACCCTAGCACAATCCTTATATATCTTTTAGGTCCTAGCCTTAGTTCCTACGCTTACCCTTAGCTCCTACGCAACTCCGAAAGCATCTCGAGAAAGAAGTCTCAGGTATGGTCTCTTCTTATGGCTGGCGAACTTCTTTACGTAGTCTAATGGACTTTAAACGACCCTCCCCGATAGTCGACAGACTCTAAAATGTTCCCGACGGCAGGTCCTTGGTTCAGACCCCTTGAACCGCCTCGCGTCGCCATAGTCTTCAGGTTGTAATCTTCGATTGACCTAATGGCTATACTTTGACTTTCGCCTTGTCCAAGCCTCAGTCAAAGTGGGGGCTCTGTAGACACCTCGTTTCTGCACCTCCCGCAAACCACCCGGTGATGATTGGGCCGCATGTTTGATACGCGGAACGATTTGTGACAGTTCGTAAGATTATCGTCAAGTGATTGCTCAAATATTAATGTCTACCTCTTAGTTGTCATCTACGTCCCGATACGGTCGTTTTGGCAGTAATTAGAGTACATTTGGAGTCCGGGTCAAAAACCGTCTTCATTTCCTAAAAACCGTCAAATCCCGAGTCAAAGCAATGGGCTTGTCTACCTAAGGTTAGGATGTCATAAAATATTGAGATTATATCTCATTTTGAGTCTCATGTCACTTCATTAGGCTAAACTAAAAGTTTACATTACAAAATGTGCATTTCATTTAGCTAAAATGACAACCCGAACTTTAGACCCGTTTTACGAGATCATAACGAGTTTTTTGGGTCAGGCCTATTTCACAGAAAGTTCTAGATCTCTTCCTTAGCTTTCCAACGCCACCGAAATCACCTTAATCCGAGGCTTGTAGAGAAAGTTATGCCTAAAATACGACAGGCTGTCAAACGCGTTTTCTACGCGCAGAGGAACCTACCCGGGAAAGGACGCAGCAGGTGCTGCGCCTCTTCCAAGGGACGCAGTACCTGCTGCGCCTTTTCCCAGGGCTTTCTTTTTGTCCAAGTTTCCGTGTTTTAACCTAAGTCGGTTGTTTCCGGATCTTTCCTTCCGTATCCTAGTCTTACCATAATTCCGTCGTGTGATAAGTATAAATAGGAGCCTTCGCTCCTCATATTTCTCACGCGAGTGTCCGCCCTTCTCTTCTCCCTTTGCATTCTAGACTTCGTTCTTACTAATTGGCGCCTACGTGCTTGGACTTCCGACCACGTAAGCTCGGATCTTTCCGGGTACCAGCCTCTCCGTTGCATGACCGACCAATTTGACCAACTACACAATAATCAATCTAATTAATCAATCGTTTTCCTCTTACGAGGGCACTCTCTTTGCATTCGCGTCGAGCATCACTAGTCGATATCTTAGTTCATCTCGTTCCGTCAACATGTAAGTCTGAGGGTGTATAATCTCTCTTTTATTTATTGTATTTTATTTATCGTATCATCATTGTAAGATTTACGTCGAAAGTACCTTTAAAACCGATTTCTAAAACCGTCTTTCAAACCTCTTTTACGGATTTTCCAGAAGACTGACAGTCGAGAAAAGACGCAAGAATCGCCGCGCCTCTTCGAAGGAGCGCGATTCTGCTGCGCCTCTTCGTGAGGCCGCCGCAGCCTCGCTTTTTTCTTCTTCCTCGTACTCTGTAATTCGTCTTTGTTTATTTGTTTTTCACTTGTTTTCTTAAATTCTTCGTTCATCATCATTAATATTCACATGTATATTGTATCACATAATTCCTTCATCATTAACATGCTTAATCCGTCTTTAAATCCGACTTAAATCCCTTATAATCCAATGTTCGTGGGTTTTCGTCATTAAATTCAATTCCGGGTTGTAGAGATTCAATTTGTTCATATTGGGTTTAAAAATTCGTCTTTGCTATAGTTTGCATCTGTTTATTCACATGTTCATTGTATATTCGTCATATATCGTCATATCTAACCTAGTTAATTGATTTCAATAGAGGACTCATTCATTAACATCGCTCCTTCTTGTAAATTAATTCGTTCATTCCGTCTCATCCATGTTTATTGCTTTTATGACTAATTCATATGTAATTAATGCATTAAATCACTTTCATCCGAGTCAATAATCTAATCAATCTTTAAATTCACCAATCGACATTAACGGTTTGCGATTCGGCTACACGGCCCGAATTCACCCTTGAACAGACGACGCAAGAATCGCGCGCCTCTTCCAGAGGGCGCAGTCCTGCTGCGCCTGTTCCAGGATGAGTTCTGTCCCTGAACTCCTTTTCTGCCTTGACGTAATTAATTAGGCTACGTATTAATTAACTATTATCCGTAATATCACGTTAATTCCTGTTCGTTATTTCTTTTAATTTATTCTTTTATTCCTTTTTCTCAAATCATCCGTTTTAGCGGTATTTTCGACATAAATCGCCTAATCCAATGTAATTATTGTAATTTATATTTATTGTAATTCATAGTTATTGTATTTCTTTTATCATTTGTATGTTTTCACATGTAAATGAGCACTAATTCCAACTTCGACCCAATTGTATGCTAATTACGTGTCAACCGACTTAGTCTAAATTCTCACATGTTAGGATTAATCAATGGATGTTGCATTGCATGCATACAACCGACGATATATCAAGTACGAATAACTTCCCTAATCATTAGTAGAGGCCGCTATCGAGGCGGGCGGGATTAGGTGTTCGATCAAAAGAGCTTCCTAATACGTACCCTCACCCCTTACTTCAGATCTCCGTGAGCACCCGTGTTCATTGGCATCCACGAGAGTCATTCTAGACATAGAATGCTAAGGGTAACGATTGCTTAGTGTTCATGTCACTACTTTGTGTCTTGACATGACACGAGGTATTCGAACGGTTCCAATTTCCCATAAAAATTGGTGGCGACTCCTTACAAAATGCAAACGCTTGTTCCCCGTTTCTCACCAAGCGCCCCCGTGGGCGGCCCACTGTCCACACGTTGTTGGGGTCAAGATTTGAATTTCAACTTGGTTTTTGGTCTGGTGTCGGTTTTGACTCTAGTTAGTGTTATTGCGACCCTATCGTCGTGCATAAAACACTCCAGGAACTTTTGAAATGTTTTGTTTTCGAAATTGTTTTGCGTTTTCCGACGCATAATTATACAAACAGTCGATCAAATGTAGCGATTCCTAAGCATGTTGTAGTCCGATAATCATCAGTGTTTGTTGGGGATTTAACAGATATTGGGTATCTACAGAGCCCCCTGTTTGAGTGAGGCTTGGACAGGGAAAATGTCAAAGTACAACCCTTGGTCAATCGAAGATTACAACTTGGAGACCTGAGCGACGTTAAGGCGGCTCGAAAGGATTCGGGCCAAGGACTTGCCGTCGGGAACAACGACATCGAGGCGACTCGAGAATTCGAGTCAATGACCTATCGTCGGGAAGAGTCCAGAGTCTGTTGACTGCCAGTGCGGGTCATTTAAAGTCTGTTAGACTACGTATAAAGGCTCGCCAGCCGTCGGTGTAATACTATGGTTTTATGTGTCTTTAAGTACTTTATCGAGTGGGACTTACTCTGTCGAGTAAGTAGCAATTTACGCAAAACAATAGTCTGCCTGTAGGGTACTCGATTGAGTAAGTTGGGGACTCGATCGAGTAAGGGGCACTCGATCGAGTAAGTCACTTACTCGATCGAGTAAGTGTGTTTTACGGGTTTGTTTGGACGGGTTTTGTTAATAACGCGAGATTAATATAAAAGCTTTCGTCATTATTTCTTAAACACTTTTTCAACATTCTTAAACCTTTCAAAGAGATTAGAAGTTACGTTGTTCGCATCTCTCGCATTATTGGAAAATCCCAAGGCTAGATTCGGCGGATCATCTCGTTCGTTATACCGTTGTGATCGTCGTGTCAAGGGTAAGTTCCTTTTATAATTTTTATAGCGTTTGGTTGAGTTTCTTTAAAACCCTAATTGGGTAATGTTGGGGGTTTGGGTGTTTGTGTAGTATTGGTGGTAATTGTATGTGTACATGTTATATGAGGAGGATTCGTAGAAGAGAGATTCTGATTAGCTACTAGATCGTCTGTGTTAATTGCTATTCCAGGTAGGGTTTCCCTGCTCAGTATTGGTTACATAGTGTTGTTGGTAATGGTTGTTGTTGATGTTTGATTATCATATTGGAATTGGTTTTTGGTCATTGTTGATTGTGTAAGGTGATTGTTGTATAACTGTCTGTGATCTTCGGGGTGCGTCCCTAGCTGAGTGCAGTCACTTGCGGAGTGGCTTCACGCCCTTGATTCGCATTCTGTGGAACCCGCCACAGAAGGGATGTGCCCATTAATGAACATGGGTTTATAGCTCGGATGACATGAGCGGGGCTTAGGTGGGAACGGCTGCGGTCCCCCACTGGCGGTGTGGAGTACTTGTTGTGATGGGTACTCTGGCAGGACTAAACACTTCTGTGTGTAGTCAGGTGTGTGGAGATGAGATAGAGTTGTGATGATTGAGTTGTGCTGATTGAGTTCTTTGCTGTATTGTCTTATTGCAGCTGTTTGTTTTATGTAATCAGTACTGACCCCGTTTAAATGTTTTAAAAAGTGTGGTGTCCATTCAGGGGTGGTGAGCAGTTATTGAGAAGGTATGAGTTGATGCGCATAGGATAGCTGGGTTGAGTCATCACGATGCTGTTTTAGAAGTTTTCTTCTTTGTCGAACATTCTATTATTTTGTTTAGTCGTTGGACAGTTTTCAGAACCTTTGTATTTTCATTTATTAGTTTCGAAGTTGGTTGTATCGCCTTAAAAATTATTATTATTATTAAAGTACGTTTCGTTATTGTCCATTTGATTATCATTGCCTCGGGTAACCGAGATAGTAGCATTCTCATGCCTTAAGTGGTCCTGGTAAGGCACTTGGAGTACGGGGGTGTTACAAAGTGGTATCAGAGAGACGATCTTGAAACCTGTAACTAATGAACCTAATGAACATAGGGAGTCAAACTAAAATGAACCCGGGTAGGAATTGTTAGGAGCTAATACAAAGACTTGGGAGACGTCCTAAAGTCGTGATCTCGCCCTACAACTTTGAACCGGTCACCATGGGATGTGTGTCGGGGTCGCTATGTGTTTATCTTATGTGTTGTAAATATATCTAGTAATGTATTGTGTGGATTGGTGGATGCATGCATGCGGAGGATATGAGATGTGTGGTGAAAGATGATGATGGCATGATTATATATGTCGTTGATTGAATACATAAATTGCATGATAGTTGATTTATGACGTGGCTTAATGGAAACATGGAAGGGAAGTTATCGTTGTTTGTATATATATAGATATCGTATATATGTTTGTCGTTTTGCATAAAAGTATAGATGGTTGGAAGCGTTGAGTTGAACATGCGGGTAGTATACGAGTCAGCATGACTCGATCGAGTGAGTGTAACTCGATCGAGTGGGGGTAACTCGATCGAGTGGGTTATTTTTCATTTCTGGGCAGTAGTCTATTTTCGGGCACTAGATCAAGCAGGTTTGGGCACTCGATCGAGTGGGGTCAACTCGATCAAGTAAGAAGGTGGCTCGATCGAGTTCATTTTTGGTTCCTTTCTGGTCAGGTTCTGGAGTCGAGGCAACTCGATCGAGTGGCCTCAACTCAATCGAGTGGGTAGTGGTACTCGATCGAGTGGGTTTTACCCAGGTTGTTTTCGTGTTTTGAGATATGGGATGTGTGTTCATGTTTCCTTTTCTTATATAGTTTCAAGAAGCCGCCGAAAAGAACCGCGCTGTATGCCAGGGCTGAGAACATGAGTGTAGATGAGATCGTTAAGATGTTGGAGCACCAATATACTCTTACAGAGGCTTTAAAGAAATTCGGGAAGGATAAATAGGCAGGGGTAGATTATGCCAAGATGAGTATACATATAGCGAGGTTTAATCCTAAATAGTACATGGGCTTAGGTGCGCCAATTCTGCTCGATAATTGGCATAGAGAGATGGAAAATATACTCAATTTGGTTTATTGCCCAGAGGAATTTCGAGTGGAACAAGCTGCGTTCTACTTGAGGGAGGCAGCCGGTGAGTGGTGGGATAAGGTTAAGCTGAGTGCTCTGGACTTGTATGTGAAACAGGGGTTACCTGCTATACCATATGATGAGTTTAAGAGGGCTATGAGGCGAGAGTTTGTGCCAGAGCATGTGCGTAGTAAGCTGAGAGAGGAGTTTGATGACTTCAAAATGACTTCTGATATGACGATTGCTGAGTACTATTATAAGTTCAACGAGATATCTAGGTATGCACAGGATATGGGGTTGAGCCAAGAGAACTTGGAATTGAGGTTTTAGAAGGGGTTAACGCCCAAGATCATGGAGAAGTTGCCGGTAGGGGTCCTTCCAGATGTCAAGGAGGTATATGAGCGTGCCGAGAGAGCTGAGAGGTTGGTAGAGATGAATAAGGAGAACAAAGAGAGAGCTTCTGAGAAGAGAAAGGTCGAGAGCGAGGGTGGTGGTCAGTCTAGCTATAAGAGGGGCAACCATAACCAGGTGAGAGCTTACTCTTCGGGGTTGGGGTTTAGCGATAGAGCTTCTTACGGGCGTGGCCGTGTTGGTGGTAGCAGCAGTTGGGGTTTGTCTTGCTTTAACTGTGGCGGTATGGGACACAAGAGGCATGAGTGTACCAGTGCGGTGAGCGGGGGTTTCCAGAGACCATCACAGGGGAGTTTCTCTCAGGGTCAATCCCAGAGTTATGCTAGTAACAGGCTGGCTGGGTTGTGGAATAATCGGGGTGGTCAGTGTAACAACAAAGGTGGGGCTAACCGCAATGGCGGTAATTCATATCATAGACCGGCGACGAATAACAACAACCAGGGGTCGGCCGCTAAGCCGTCTACTTCAGCTAGTACTGTCCAGGGAGGTGGACAGAAGACCAATGGTAAGTTGTTCATGATGGAGAAGAAAGCAGCTGAGGATGATGCTCACGTTATCACGGGTACTTTTCTTGTTATTGGAGTCTTTGCCTTTGTTTTGTTTGATTCGGGGGCGTCACAGTCGTTTGTATCATCGAGTCATGCTACGCTTTTGGGTTTGAGTGAGTATGAGTCTGTAAAAGAGGAAGTTTTTATACCATCAGGTGAGTCTGTATCTTCTGGGCAGTTGTATAGAGGTGTGTCTATGATAGTTGGGCAGGTTGACTTACCAATAGACTTGTTAGAGTTTCCCTTAGTTGGTTTTGAGATGATAGTTGTTATGGACTGGTTGGGTAAGTATAAAGCTAAGATAGACTGTCATCAAAAGAGAGTTTCTTTGAGAGGTCCTAAGGGGATTAGTGTGTCTTATCGTGGGTTTGTTGTCAAACCCAAAGTTAAGTTGATTGCAGCAGTGACCCTGAAGTCTTATCTGAGGAAGGGGTGTCCGTTGATCTTATGCCATGTGAGACACCATAGTATGGAGAGTCCGATAGTTGAGCAGATACTAGTGGTGGGAGAGTTCCCAGATGTTTTTCCAGATGAGATACCGGGTTTTCCACCGAAGAGGGAGATAGATTTCAGTGTTGAGCTAAAACCAGGGACGGGACCAATCTCTAAGGTACCTACCGTATGGGTCTTAAGGAATTAAAGGAGCTGAAGAAACAGCTGGATGATCTGATTGAGAGGGGGTACATTAGACCTAGTGTATCACCGTGGGGAGCACAAATTTTGTTTATGAAAAAGAAAGATGGGAGTTTGAGGTTATGCATCGATTATAGAGAGCTGAACAGGGTTACAATGAAGAACATGTATTCTTTGCCGAGGATAGATGACTTATTTAATCAGTTGAACGGTGCAGCGGTCTTTGGATTTGGGCCGGTCTGTGGATTTGGGCCACCCACCGATCTGCGGTCACGGGCCACCTGCACGCCAAGCCAATCTGTGGACATGCGTAAGAATGCCTTCGACCGGATCGCTTTAGATCAGTCGGTTTCGTCTCGGTAAAGGTCTCGAAACGATTAGCGATGTTAGGAGTCGCCACCAAGCATTTGTGGGATGCTTGGAACCCGTTCGAAATCCACTTTATACCTCAGTCAAACGAAGCACAAAGCAGTGCTTGACATAGGTACTAAAGATAAGGACTCGTCCCCCTTTTAGCATTCTATGCCTAAAATGACTCTCGTACGCCCTGGATAAGGTCATCCACTATCCAAAGGTTTTGAGTAAGGGGTGAGGGTACGTATTGGGAAGCCCTTTAATCGGACACCCAATGCCGCCCGCGTTAGCGGCCTCTACTGATCGATCGTGGTTGTTTAAGTGCAAAAGTTGATAAAGCGGTGTAAATGCATGAATTCACATCCAAAAGTGTTAACCTAACATGTGAGCTTTCTAAGTCGGTTTGTTAATCCAATTATCAAGCATAAAATGTCAAGTTTGATTTAGATTGATTTGGATGTGAAAATGGATATTAAACATCCATTTACCAAATTCGGGTTATGATGCTTAACACGATCCATTTATTTGAAAAAGAAGTGTGTTTAAATGACAAAGTGTAAAAACTAAGCTTGCCAATCTGATCCGTCATGTATTCGAATTAACCGTAATCGGTATCGTCCTAGACAAGTGTTAAAAACGAGGCATAACAGCGCCAGGCAGCCCCATTAGGGCGCGAGCCTAATGGCGAGGTAAGGGGCTCTGCCTTGGTTTTAAAATATGAAAAAAGTAGCTGCCTTGGGGAGCGAGCCATAAGCCGACCCAAGGGGCGTCTCCTGGTTGTTGAAAAGGTTGTTTAAAACCGTATTTATGATGAAAGATTTGCAAATATGATTTGCATGACTCGGAATAATTACTAGTGTGTTAGTAATATCCGTTGTCGGATTTGCATGTTTGAAAAGCATAGTAAAATGTGTAAAAGGAAAATATTTGATTTGAACTAATTATGTTAAGTTCGATTATTTGTAATTAGTCAAGTTAATCATCGTACTCGGATTAAACCGACATGGTATAAAGAACCAAGGATGAGTATGAATTATGACTAATATATTTACAAATGTAAACAAATGAGAAAAATGGTAAATAAAGTAAAAGGGGGTTAAAATACCCATTAAAATGTAATTAACCAATAATATCATCGAGTCATGGAATAAACCGTCATGGTATAAAGAACCAAGGATGATTTTTGTAATGGTCAAAACATGTTTATCATAAAAATAAATTAAAACATTTGAAATGGTAAAAACGATTACAAATAGGAGATAAAATAAAGAGGAAAGACGAGAACAAACACGGATGAGTCTAAACCGAGACCCACAAGAGGCGCGAGCTTCCTTGCATAGCAATGATCTTATGTCTCAGGCCAAAACTCGGTTTTGGCTAGTCTAACCTAAATTTGAAGTGTGTTTTGCATTGTTCATGCTTATAAACTCATCAAAACAGTAAAGACATGAATTAAAGTGAGATATTTACACCCTCAAACTTACGTATTTTGATGTTTGCATGGTAGAAGACTTTAGAGACGGTTTTCTCGTTGTGACTACTCGCGATCAAAGAAGTTTAAAAAGAGTGCCTTAAAAAAGGATTTGGTTTTGAAAATGAGTTGAAAATATGTTGTTGAAAAATATTTTGATTAATGTTGAGTTGGTCGGATGGGTCGGTCGAATGCACGGCGACGGTACCAAACAAAATGTGTAAGGCTTGTGTTTACGATCGGTAGGTCGTAAACACGTGTCGATTTTGTGACTTAGGAAGTCGGGTCTAGAATTTTAAGGGAGAAGGAGGTGGCGGACTCTCATGTGAAGATTATGGTGTGTAATGGTGGGTATTTATAGAGAAATTTGGGATGGTAGGTCGGTTGATTTTGCATAGAGGGTAAGCAGATGGCCTAAAGAGGCGCGAGCCACCTCGTGATGGAAAGGGGTGTATTGTCCATTTCAATTTGGACGTGGCCAATTCTCCATCCATTGTTGATAGGTAGCATTCATATAAGATGTCGTGTAATAATATGGGTATCTAATAAGATGATTTTGGTGTTACTTGAGGTAGGTGTTTTGTGTGCTTGACTCGGGTTTGACCTGTGTGAGTCAGGATTTGAATTTCGAGTTTGTTTTTGGCCCGGTGTCTGTTTTGACTCTAATTAGGGTTAATTTAATGGAAATGACATGATAAAGACATTCATGGCATTATTTTTGACATTCAGGATCTGGGTTGACTCAGGTTGGCTCGAGTTGCGGGTTTCTGAGTCGGTTTTGGGTCCGAAGACGGTTTTAACTCTAAATAGTGTTATTTTAATGCAAATGAAGTTAGAAAACTTTTGAATTCATTTTTCATATTCGAGTTGTGCATTAAACCGTCTCACGAATAGCCAATCCACGCACGCATATCAAAAACACGGTGTAGTCCGATCATCATCGGGTCGACTTCCAGTTCGGATCATTTAAAGTCCATTAGACTACGTATAAAGGCTCGCCAGCCAAAAGAAGAAATCATACCTAAGGCATCTTTGGGATACGTCCTTGAATCATTTGCGCGCATGGGCTCGCCGACCGGTGTTGAAGGTGGTGCGTTTTGAGGCTCGCCGGCCATAGGAAGAAGTCATACCTAAGGCATCTTCGGGATATGTCCTTGAGTCGCATCTTGTGTGCGTGCAAAGGCTCGCCAGTTGTGTCAAGGAGTCATATCCAAGGCATCTTCGGGATACGTCCTTGAGTTGTACCTTGTTTGCGGACAAAGGCTCGCCAGCTTGTGAAAAGGAGTCGTACCTGAGGCATCTTCGGGATACGTCCTTGAGTTGTATCTTGTTTGCGGACAAAGGCTCGCTAGCCATATGCGTTGTAAGGCTCGCCAGCCACCTATGGTCGAATGATCGACTGTGGAAAATAGTATGTGTGACATCCATTATTTAAAAGAATCTGCACTCGCTGGGGAGTTAGAAACTTCTCAGGACTCGCCGGGGATATGAGTTGCTGCTCGCTGGGAGGTAGCGTAAGCCATGTAATCGGCTGGGTTAAAGCTCTTGGACTTGATGGGTCGCCGTTTGTTGGGAAGAACCCAGTACTCAGTTGGAGTGAGTTTGTCTTCTCAAGATTACCTGCATGGTTAGTGACCATACAAATCCGTAGTCTCATAGACAAACTCGTTGAATGCAAGCATGTAAGCACGTAAGCACATAAGCATGTGAGCAATTAACATATAAGAAACTAGCATGTAATATCTCACGCGAGGGGAGATAGAAGTTTTGAATGTTGTGAAGCTTAAAAGCTGTTAGGAGTTGCAATTTGTTTCTCGTAGATCCGTGATTTGATAAATTGGAGACAAGTGACCGTGGCGACATTGACTCATACGGACGCATACTGACAGACTGACAAACAGACGGTCGTTAACGTGATACAAACTTGGTATCGACACGACACGAGGGTGACTCTGACAGACTTCGCACATGTAAGTGCAGCCCCTTAGACAAGAAAGGGTGACAACGCGCATCAAATTCCTAAGGTAGAAGGTCCGCTCGACTGCGGAATACGAATTGATTATCCTCTTCAGACATCTTTGCCTCCGTTTGCTCGTTTGAGATCCCTTCTCGAGTTTTGATGATTCAGAGAGCGAAACCAAGACTTTGTCATCGTCCGAACCAAGCACTAGACTATGGGCGATTTTATTTTGGACTGTAGTTGAGACTCAAAAGATGTTTGAGGATAAAGGATGGGTGGCGTCTCGAAAGAGGAGCCCCCGGAGTGAGAAAGTGGGAATTTGACAAAAGGAGAAATGGGCGACGTCTTAAGGAAGAAGCCCCCCAGTAAAGAGGTATGAGATTAATTTTCTGCAGCTGGGTTGGCTGGTTTTGAGGATTGATGTTGATGGTTGAGATTGAAATGGGTGTGCGGTTATGTCCTTGTTAAGGGACTGCCTACGTATTCGCGTGTTTGCGAAATCAAACCAGATCGTAGTTCTGAGCTGGTTTTTGAGGATTGAAAATTGGAAGAGTTGTGAAAGGAGTATGCGGTTGTGCCCTTGTAGTAGGATTGCCTACGTATTTGCGAAATCAAACCAGATCGTAGTTCTGAGCTGTGTGTGCAATGGGTTGCAAATTGAAGGTGTGAAAATTGAATGTGTGTGGGGGTGTGGTTGTGCCCTTGTAATAGGACTGCCTATGTATTCACGTGAAGTGAAATCAAACCAGATCGTAGCTCAGGATGTGTGCATAAGCGAGTTGTTTGGACCTTAAAGTGTGGAGGTCACGACGGTAAAAGCCGTTTGGTGACTCGTCTGAATGTGTGCCTAAGCGAGTTGTTAGGACCTTATTGTGAGAGGGTCACGACGGCAAACTCCGTTTGGTGACTCAAGAAATTGATTTGAGATAATTCCTCCTTGATCATGAATCAAAGAGGTGTAATTTGTGAAAATGTTCCTTATCATTTGAGCATACTAAAAAGTGGACCCTAAGGGTAGACTAGGTAAGTCCCGTTCTCGGTAGCAAAGCATTCGAGGACTCCGTATCAGGGTCAGGGTGAAAATGGCTTCAACATTATGGAATGTGAAGCTTGGTAATGATAGGTTTGTTTGACAGATAAAAATCTGGAGCTTAGGGTCACGACGGTGAATTCCGTTTGGTGACTCGAAGGTTGATTGGAGAGAAATCCCTCTTGAGCATGAATCAAAGAGGCATAGTTTGTGAAGATGTTTCTTGCTACGTGAGCACACTAAAAAGTGGACTCTAAGAATGAAATGGGCATGTCCCGTTCCGGGGACTAATGTTTTTGAAGACTCCGTATCTGGGTCAAGGTGAAAATGGCTTCGACATTATGAAATGTTGAGCCCGGTAATAATAGGTTTGTTTGACAGATAAAAATCTGGCGTTTGTATTTGTGGTGTTTAGGCCGGTGGGTTGCGGCTTGTAATGTGGTGCGGAATAGGGTCTTTGGCTTGATGTGGACTGAGCGCGAAATGGTTGGTAAATAATGTGGGATCAGAATTCCATGTCTGGACCTTAAAGATGAAGGTGTGATATTACAAGCTTGAGGGGAATCCTCAGGAGCCTATATATGTCTCCGTGTAGCAGTCTCTAGAAGGACTTAGGGGTGAAGCAGTTTTGATTTGATCTTGAGGGGAATCCCCAGGATCCTAGATAGGTTTCCCTGTAACAGTCCGTTGAAGGACTTAGGGGTGAAGCACTTTTGGTTGAGGTTTTAGTGTTTGGTGTTTAGGACTTGTCGTTCCGGGATTTGGTGTGTTGGATGCTTTCTTTGGATTTTGGCCTTTTTGATAAAAGGGTTTAAATCTTGTTTTGTTTTGATTTTGGCTTAGGTCATGGCCTTGATGTTGGGTGAGTAGCCTTTGGCTTTGGCTTTGACTTTGTTTTTGCTTTGACTTTGGCTTTGGCTTTGGCCTTGAGGGAATTGCTTTCGCCTTGAGCTTTGGCCTTGAGGGAATTGCTTTGGTTTTTGCTTTGGCCTTGAGCTTTGGCTTTGGGTGAATGGATATTGGCTTGGACCTTTGATTTTGGCCTTTTGCTTTGGCTTCAGGTGAATGGCTATTGGCTTGGGCCTTTGATTTTGGCCTTGGCTCTGGTTTTGCTTTGGCTTTGGGTGAAAGGGTATTGGCTTGGGCCTTTGATTTTGGCCTTTCGCTTTGGCTTTTAGTGAATGGCTATTGACTCGCGCCTTTGATTTTGGCCTTGGCTCTAGTTTTGCTTTGGCTTTGGTTTTTGATTTATTGGTTCTTTGTCGTCCTCCGTTCGAGGTAGGTAAAGGTGCAGACGGGGATGTACCCGTTGGTGAGAGGTTGATATTTGGTGATGGGATATTTTTGTGGGGAATGGGCTTGCCTTCCGTCATTGACCATGAACAAGGAGAGGTTCTGGTTTGTTATCTAGGTTCGTCGTAGGATCCCTTTGATTCACAACTCGTTCTATATCGGGTGCTAATGAAAGGTTTCTATTGCCATACATGGAATAGGTAAAGAGAATGGACACGGAGTTTTGAGTCCTCCGCTTACTCGGTACGGAACGTCATTCGAGTGTACTCACATTGAATTGGAACATATTGTTTGTTTTAAATCAATTCTCAAATCAATTCTCGTTGTCAACGAGAAATGGTAAAGGGGAGAATATATGATAGTTGGAAATTGTGCTTTTATTTAGATAAATAAGAGGTTAGCACAAACTCGATGAATACATGTGACTCATGGGGACAGCCCCCAGTTGTCGCTTAGGAATAAAAGGACAGACACTAGGATAGATATGAGAATGCCTAAGACTCGGACTCGGACTCAATCGTAGATACGAACTTCTAATCATCATGTTCCTCCTCAAAGGTCTCCTTCGCAGCATTCGGCTTGAATGTCTTGTTTTGAGCATTGACCCACTTGAGCACTTCACTCTCGTTGTTTGGGACGATATGTGGATAATAGTCCATAAGGCTCTCATCTCCTTGCCGAAAGAGATGTTCATTAGGGTTGTTTTCATCACATGGTTGGCATAGGGATGAAGCTATGAGTTCATGATTGTCGATCATATTTTGAATAACATGTTTCAGTTTGAAGAACGTTTCAGTGTCATGACCATTCCCTTGATGATATTGGCAATGGGCGCTGCCATCCCAGAAACGGGATTTCCTGCTTTCAGATGGGTCCGGAGTGGACCCGATTGGTTGTAGCTTCCATTCAGTCATGAGCTTTTGAAGAGCTGCGGCATAGGTCGTGTTGAGTTTACTGAATGTCCTTTGAGAACGCTCAACCTTGCTGTTTGATTTGAGACAGTCAGGAGGATTGTCTTGACTGAGAGGTGCAATTATGATTTTGCCAACTTCAATTATATCTTGAATGGCATGCTTGAGTTTGAAGTAGGTATCGCTGTCATGGCCCTTGCCTTGATGGTATTGGCAATAGGCATTACCATCCCAGGATCGGGCTCTTTTGTGTTCGGGTTTGTCTGAAGTCGGACCAATGGGTTGGAGCTTTCCTTCTGAACCAAGTATCTCCAGAGCAGTCCCATATGTTATTCACAGATCTGTGAATACCTTTTGATGTTTTCCCATGGTTCCGACATTGGTGTTTTTTGGGATGTTTTTGTGAGTTTTGTTTTTGTTTATGTCAATCCTGGGCGGAACCAGGATTGGGTTGTTGTCAGTGGGAAGTTTTTGGGATGTTTCTTGATATTTTGAAGGGTATTTTGGTGAGGTTATTTCATGTTCTTTGTCGGTAGGTTCGTGGGTATGGGAACCATCGGATGATTCCACATTTTCAACAGCTGTTGGTTGGTGAAACAAGGGTAAGTTTCCTTGATGGTCAGGTTCATTTTCGGTAGTACCGACCCTTTTCTCCAAATTAGCTACCCGGGTGTTCAAATCATCGATAGCCACTTGCAGCTTTGAGAATATGTTGTTGACTGAGACGGAGTGCATCATTATAGCGCTTTGTATGTCATCTTCATCAATTGCATGAATTTTCTCATCGTCAAGAGAGATGAGGTGAGCACAGTCTAGGGAAGATTCCTGATTGTGTCCAATAGGGTTATCTGGAGGGTTGTTTTTGTTGTTTGTTAAGGGAGGTAGTGGTAATTCTCCCTTTTCAATCATAACAAGGATGACACCTTTAAGGGGGAGACAAGTTTCAGTATCGTGTCTGCGACCTTGGTGATATTGACAAAACAGTTTTCCGTCCCATCTACGACCTTGATTGTTTGGCAGAGGGTCCGGAGTTAGACCAATTTGTTTGAGCTTTCCTTTGGAGATTAGCCTTTCCAAGGCTGCGACATATGGCATACCCAAATCAGGGAAGAACATATGAGGTCGTTTGGTTTTGGTTTGGTCGTTGGCCAGTAGCCGACTTTCATTGAGCTTAACCCTTTGCTCAATATCAAAAGAGGGAGAATTCCCGGTTATCATTTTTTCCTCAACTTGGGAGAGACGAGTGCTCAAGTCTTCCACGGTAGCTAGGAGTCGAAGGACCACGTTGCTTATTTTTGCAGAAGTCATGGCGGATGCAGATTGATCAGCTTCTTGAGTTTCTGGTTGGCAATCGATGGCACCCAAGGGATTCCTATTTGACATAACGATAGGCGTTATAACTTGTCTTGGCAAGGTTTTGCACAAACAAAGGCAAGTACGACTCATACGTACAAAAGGCAGTTTTGTCGTGAAGACGCGACGGTGTGACTGGGTTATGAGTTCATTAAAGATCGTGGATGACCTCTTGTGTTTGAACTCTTGGTGCATGACTTGAATTTAGACTCGAGTGTCGACTTTGGCATAGTGATGCCTAGACAGACGATTTATGACTTAGTTTGGAGGTTTGTCGATTGGCATGACGCCGTTGGACAAGACATGTACACAAACTTGACCTTTGACCCGTAACGTAGGGGAAATGCGGGTTTAAAACCCAAGAGGTTTTGACTCAGCTAATGCCATTGAAGATGTCTCGACAATTAGGCGACACGACCTAGACCACAAGGTAGAACTAACCTTGGCGAAGACTCGACTTTATCTAGACAACTTGACTTGAAATCGACTGGACTCTATTCGACTCAAGGCTGAATCAGAAAGGTGGACTGAGATTTTCGAAAATAGAAATTTTCAAAAGATTCATTTGTTGTTTTATGGACGGCTTCCGAAGAGTAGGGATCTTCAAAACGTCGGCCAGTTGAAAGGATTGTCTTAGATTTGTTTTCAAAAGACGGTTTGAGTTGAGATTGCGGCGGCTCTGAAAACAATGTCTTGCTTCCGAAGACGATTTTTGAAATTCCGAATCACGGATTTGAAATTCGAGAATTGAAGAATTTGGAATCGTCATCACAATGGCCATGAAAACGGTTATATTTATTTTAAAGGATTTGAAATTGAATTGAAAATTTGAAAACGGTTAAATTTGTTTTCAAAGATTGAGTTTTGATTTGAAATCTGAAAACGGTTAAATTGATTTTCAAAGATTTGATTTTGAATTGAAATTTGAAAACGGTTAAATTTGTTTTCAAATGATTTGAAATTGGATTTGGAATTTGAAAACGGTTAAATTTGTTTTCAAAGATTTGATTTTGAAATTTGAAAACGGTTAAATTTGTTTTCAAATGATTTGATTTTGAATGGAATTTGAAAATGGCTAAATTCGTTTTCAAGATTTAAAATTGGAAATCGTGAGGATTGAATTCGTCACTACGACGGGTTAGAAAACCGCTTAACTTTTGAAAAACGGTATGCAAATCGAAATGTGTGAGAATTGGAATCGTTATTACGACGGCTTAGAAAAGCCAAATTTGATTTCGAAAAGGAGATTTAAATTTGGAAAGTTGCACGGGTTGAAATCGTCATTACGACGGTTTGAAGAAAGTTTTTGTTTGAAAGTTGATTCCGAATTTTGAAAATTCGAGGATAGAATTTGTCATTATGACGGCATAAAAGGGCACTTTTAGAATGTAACGGTCGGTGAGCGACCGAGGTTTGAAACAACCATTATGACGACGTAAAAAGGGTATTTTGAAATGGTTTGTGAAAAACGAAGTTTGAAATCGTCATTAAAACGGCATGAAAAGGTGTAATTGAAAATGGTTATAAAAACCGGGTTTGAAAATCGTCATTATGACGGCCAAGAAAGGGGTGTTGTTTTGAAATGCAACGGTCGGCGGAAGACCGAGGTTTGAAATGTCCATTATAACGGCGCAAAAAAGGGGGTATTTTGAAATGATTTGTAAAAATCGAGGTTTGAAATCGTCATTACGACGACATGAAAAGGTGCATTTGAAATGGTTATAAAAACCGGGTTTTGAAATGGCCATAATAACAGCACGAAATGTGTTTTTGAAACGGTTGTAGAAAACCAGTTTTGAAAGTCGTCATTACAACGGCCTAAAAAGGCGATTTGAAATGGTTATAAAACTGGGTTTTGAAATGGCTGTTATAACGGCATAAAAAAAAGCATTTGAAACGGTTGTGAAAAACGGATTTGAAAATCGTCATTACGACGGCTTAGACACGCGTGCAACGGCGGCGAAATACCGAGGTTTGAAACGGCCATTATAACGGCGCAAAAAGGTGTTTTTGAAATGGTTGTAGAAAACCGGGTTTAAAAAACGCCATTACGACGGCATAAAAAGGGTTTGCAATGGTCAGCGAAAGACCGAGGTTTGAAATGGCCATTATAACGGCAGAAGAAGGTGTTTTGAAAGTTTGAAATGACACGGAAGGACTTATGATCACATAACACATAACCACTCACAGTTCATTATATTATGCATAATGCTGACACGGGTTTTGGCTTCAAAGGGTGGGTTAAACACCAAGCAATCAAACCCCGATTTGCGACAGGGATACCAATCCAAACAAAATGTGTAAGGAGGGTGCCCTAGCCTCGTGCTCGATGGTGATGAAAGCTCTTTGACGAAAAAGAAATGTGTAACGTCAACGGTATGTTTGACTCAATCGGGATTCGAAACGCGGGGATGAGAAAACTCACGCCGACGAGACGAGCCAATTGGTCGAAAAGGGTTAGGTTGTGGGCCCGGACAAGGAACCCGACTTATGACCATAATATCAATTAATGCACTTTAACCACAACCTCGTTCGAGTTTCACCGCTAAGGATCACAAAGACACAAGTGTCTTAGTTTTCCCCAGCGGAGTCGCCAATCTGTGGACATGAGCCACGGGCCGGTCTGTGGATTTGCGCCACCCACCGATCTACGGTCATGGGCCACCTGCACGCTAAGCCAATCTGTGGACATACAACGGTCTTTTGAAAGCCACGCTCGGCGGCGTAAGAATGCTTTCGACCGGATCGCTTTAGATCTGTCGGTTTTGTCTCGGTAAAGGTCTCGAAACGATTAGAGATGTTCGGAGTTGCCACCAAGCATTTGTGGGATGCTTGGAACCCGTTCGAAATCCACTTTATACCTCGGTCAAACGAAGCACAAAGCAGTGCTTGACATAGGTACTAAAGATAAGGACTCGTCCTCCTTTTAGCATTCTATGCCTAAAATGACTCTCGTACGCCCTGGATAAGGCCATCCACTATCCAAAGGTTCTGAGTAAGGGGTGAGGGTACGTATTAGGAAGCCCTTTAATCGGACACACAATCCCGCCCGCGTTAGCGGCCTCTACTGATCGATCGTGGTTGTTTAAGTGCAAAAGTTGATAAAGCGGTGTAAATGCATGAATGCACATCCAAAAGTGTTAACCAAACATGTGAGCTTTCTAAGTCGGTTTGTTAATCCAATTATCAAGCATAAGATGTCAAGTTGGATTTAGATTGATTTGTATGTGAAAACGGAAATTAAACATTCATTTACCAAATTCGGGTCATGATGCTTAACACGATCCATTTATTTGAAAAAGAAGTGTGTTTAAATGACAAAGTGTAAAAATGTAAGCTTGCCAATCTGATCCGTCATGTATTCGGATTAACCATAATTGGGATCGTCCGAGACAAGTGTTAAAAATGAGGCAAAACATCGCCAGGCAACCCCATTAGGGCGCGAGGCTCTGCCCTGGTTTTAAAATATGAAAACAGGAGCTGCCTTGGGGCGCGAACCATAAGCCGACCCAATGGGCGTCTCCTGGTTGTTGAAAAGCTTGTTTAAAACGGTATTTATGATGAAAGATTTGCAAATATTATTTGCATGACTCGGAAAAATTACTATTGTGTTAGTAATATCCGTTGTCGGATTTGCAAGTTTGAAAAGCATAGTAAAATGTGTAAAAGGAAAATATTTGATTTGAACTAATTATGTTAAGTTCGATTATTTGTAATTAGTCAAGTTAATCATCGTACTCGGATTAAACCGACATGGTATAAAGAACCAAGGATGACTATGAATTATGACTAATATATTTACAAATGTAAACAAATGAGAAAAATGGTAAATAAAATAAAAGGGGGTTAAAATACCCATTAAAATGTAATTAACCAATAATATCATCGAGTCACGGAATAAACCGTCATGGTATAAAGAACCAAGGATGATTTTTGTAATGGTCAAAACATGTTTATTATAAAAGTGAATTAAAACATATGAAATGGTAAAAACGATTACAAATAAGAAATAAAATAAAGAGGAAAGACGAGAACAAACACGGATGAGTCTGACCCGAGACCCACAAGAGGCGCGAGCTTCCTTGCATATAAAGGAGCTTCTGTCTTAGGCCAAAACTCGGTTTTGGCTCGTCTAACCTAAATCTGAATCGTGTTATGCATTGTTCATGCTTATAAACTCATCAAAACAGTTAAGACATGAATTAAAGTGAGATATTTATACCCTCAAACTTACGTATTTTGATGTTTGCGTGGTAGACGACTTTAGAGACGGTTTTCTCGTTGTGACTACTCGCGATCAAAGAAGTTTAAAAAGAGTGCCTTAAAAAAGGAGGCTTAACACTCACATCTCTTACCGTGCGCACGAGGACCTGGTGAGTTTGCTGCTTTGCTGAGCTTTTGTTTTTTTTTTATTTTTTATTTTTAAGTTCGGACCTAAATAGGTGTTCTGACTTTATTCGATTCCCAATTTCAAAAGATTGTTACCATGAGGACATTCTCAGGCTTCTCGACTTGCATTGGTTTCTACAGCGTTCTTGAGGCCGGTTCGAGGGCGTTGATAGAGAGGTTGGCTATGGAGCCGTTGGTTGCTGCTTGGCTCGAGATTCAAGGGGCTTTGATTAGATCGAACCTGTGTTTGATACGCACCATGTTAGACCGCTACTGGGACACGACGTCCTCGTTCCATATGAAGTTTGGGGAGATCAACAATATCTAAGAGTATTTCGCCATGGTGTCGGGTCTTCCTTGTGGCAAGACGCTGGTTCAATTCCCGAAGACACCGGAGAGAGTGTGTTCTGCCGTAATCAGAGGTTTGATCGGCAATGTTCTGTCTGCGCCGACGGACATCTCTTTTTTCTTGATGGCGAACTCCTATGTGAGGTACCACTTCAAGGTGAGAGTGACTGGTTTTGTTCTAGAGCCGTTGGCGAGCCCGAAGGCTGACGCGCATAAGGCGCGGTTGTGGTTGTGGTACTTCATGGGTACCACATACTTTAGTGACAAGGGCGAGCGCTTATTGACCTGGACGTCGTGGATCAGTATGACTGGGTGATGCCGGCTTTAGCTCGATTTACACGTTACATGCACACTGTTGTACGTCCAGAGACGATGGAGGACGAGAGTTCTCCCCTTTGGTTCGTCCTGACCTCATCTTAGAGGTACGAGCGTTCTTGTTGGTTGTTGGTTTTGATTTGGTGTTTTTTTGTGTTGAGTTCTGGCAATTTTGAAAATTGGCTGATTTGTTGTTGCAGTGTTTTGTGTTACAAGCTTAGTTGTTTGCGTACTTTACCCTTTTGCGCCCGAAGACGGTGGGTGACGTGCCTTTGGTTTACCCGGCCGTGAAGGGTTGGACGGCAGCTTGAAAGAGGTCCACCAAGTCGACCTACGTGGACTGCAGGCGTCAGGTGAACGTCCTTCGGCTTGGCGACGTAAGTCTTCGTTCCTTGTCTCTTTTATTTTGTAAAAAAGGTAGTCATAGGATGAATAGGTAGCTAGAAAGCCCCCAGTTAGTTGACTAGCCTTGTCATGTCTGCAGTTTGTTGGGTGGCCTTGGGAGCACTACACGGGTGTACCGGCCTTTGTCAGGGAGCGCTTGCGGCCTCGTAGTTGCCAACGTTTGGACTTAGAGACGGCGATCGACCCAATTTGGTACCTTGGCGAGCGTTTGGCTCGTCAGTGCCTTAGTGAGACGTTCGTGGTGCCTGTCGATCCGCCTAGGGTGCTGTTTCAGGATCGACGCCTGACGAGGTTGAGGAGCACCTTCATGGTCGCGGAGGTGAGGAGTTGTTGGAGCGAGAGGTCGAATACCACACCTTTCGTTTGTTGAGGCTCGCTTGGTACCCGATCGAGGTATGTTTCCCTCGGCTCTTTGTTCATTGCCACTTTTTGTTTTTCGGTGGAAGGGTTTGGTACCTTTAACCTAGTTTCCCGTTGTAGGATGTTGACGACCTCATGAGGACCCAGCCCCCATCTTTCACGGCATAGACCACCTACCGGAGCCCGAGTGGTGAGGAGCTGCAGTTGCGTCTGCCGGAGCCTGCGGTTCTTGAGGTGACCGATGCTGGCATGGAGTGGAGGTTGACGGATTTGAGGGTGAGCTTCTAGTTTGATCCCTCCTTCCTGTTTGTATTTTTCTTTGTGTGTTGTTGTTTTGTTGAAAAGTTTTGTTTTATTGTGTAGGTGTCGACCGTTAGTCATCAGGCTTTGTGGCATATGGCTAACCGGTTGGTCGGGCAGTTTTGTGCTTAGTGCTTAGTCGTTGTCACTACCTAACCAAAACAATATTTATAATTTTACAAACTACTCTTAGTAAAGAGGTAAGTAAAGGTCGGATCCCAAGGGACGGGTATTGATTTAAGATTTCAATTGCAAGTAGCTATGTCTTAGGGTGTCACAAATTGGGTTGAGATGAGATGTAATCTAAACTAATCAACAAGATGAATGTAAATTAATGAAAACAAAGTAAAGCAATTAAAGGGGTTTGTAAACAATTGATTAAAGGCACTAGGGTGTCATGGGTTCATAAGGGAATCATGGAAATAGATCATATAAACATGTTCTCAATTATAAGCAAGCACTTATTGTTGTGATGGGATCGAGTTAGTGTATATCTTACAATCCCTTGGAAGATTTGGGTCCCGGAGCCGAGTCGATCAAGACTTTACAACACCTACAAGTCGACTTAGTCTCTTCCTATTCAACTCTATGCATGGTCTAATGAGGCTCGAGTTGGTTTATATCTTACAAACCTCATTGAAAAGATAAGAGATGGGTAAAAAGTTCAAGGTTTCATAGTCTAGCATTTCATCAAACATAACATGTGCATAGGTTGAAATCACAACAAGCAAGCAATTAATTATGAAAACATATTAGATTTAAGTATAGATCAATCCCCATGTTTGTTTACCCTAATTCCCCATTAACCCTAGCTAAAGGACTACTCACTCATGATCAAGTTTAGCATGCTAATAAGGTTGTCAATCATACTAACAAAGCAAAACATAATGAATAAATGATGTGATTAACAATAATTAAACAAAGCTAAAAGAGATTATACCTACTTGAGATGATCCAAATAATAAAGCAAAGAATAATAGAAGTAAACTTGACGATTGATGGAAGGTTGTCAATCCTCCAATAAACCCCAAATAATCTTCTAGTTACCCAAATAAAACTAAGAACAGTTGAGAGATTAATGAAAGATTAAGATGTGATTAATACTGAAATATGTATTACAACTTTGATTAAGACTAAATTAAGAGAATGATTATGATAGATGAGATTAGATGATAATCTAGGTAGTACAATAGGGTATTTATACTAAAATTAAGTACAAGGATTAGGGTTACTAAGGGCATAAATGACGATTAAGACCCTAAGAGAAGCTTGACAATTTTGCTAATCCCGAGGGACATGCGCGGATCATGCTTCAACTCCCAAGGGAATCCACGCATCCTCGCCTGAAGCACGGTTGGTCCTGTAAGAAGATCCGCTCAGGCTGGCTTGGAGATGCTCGGATCCTGGCTCTAGGTCGCTCGTCCCGAGATCAGGATGCTCTGATTCTGGCATAGGGTTCTTCTCTTGTTTTGGTTTCCTAACAATCCGTGGGGATTGTTTCGGGGATGCAAGGATCTTTCATCATTGCCCATTTCTCTTCATTTATTTACTTAGGCTTCTAGTGTCAGTCTCCTCTTTGATTCTTGGTCATTAGATGCGATCCATTTAGCTTCATTTTGCTCCATAAATGCAAGGCTAGCAATCCTCTCCTACCAAGGACACAAAACCATAAAGAATATGCAAAATGGGAAACTAAAGATAAGAAATGACCCTAATATATGCTAGAAAGCATGGGAACGAGGTTAATTCGGGGACTAAATGTGCTCAAATATGAGTCACATCACCGGTGGAGGGCACTTGCTGGTGACCTGGCTGCGAGGGAGTCTCGGCTTGTGTAGGTGCCTTTTGTTAATTGTTTTGTGTTTTTTGTCTTGCATTTCATGTTTCGACCTTAACGACATGTGTTGTGTTTTGCAGAGTACTGCGGATCCGGCGGAGCTTGCTCCAATCCTTGTTGAGTTGGACAAGGCTAGAGCAACGATCCAGGCACAGGAGCTTGCACTCACTGCTCGTGGTCAGGAGTTGAGGCGTCGCGAGGACGAGTTCCGAAGATGAGATGCTAAGATCGCTCCTCTTAGAGCTCGGTTGGCCGAGGTGGAGGTGCTTCGCGCCATGATGGAGCGGGAGACGCTGGTGAATTCTCCCGAGCGGACGCCAGAGCAGGAGGTGGTGTCTGGTTTGCCCGCGACTCCTCGTGAGACTGAGGCTCGCCGTGAGGCGTTGAGTAGTATTAGTTGTTTGTCCGTGTTTTAGACCTTCGTTTGTATATGTGTATATTTTGCTTGAGGCAGTTTATATATATATATATATATATCTGTGTGTGTGTGTGTGTGTGTGTGTGTGTGTGTGTGTGTGTGTGTGTGTTTTTTGTGTGTAGTTTGTTTATGTTTGTGTGTGGTTTTTTTGTGTTGTGTTTCGGAGTAGCACGGTCAACGGTTGATTCCCCATTTGCTTCGGCATTTGTTCCTGCATAGTTAGTGTAGAAAACATGCAATAGGTAGCACATAAGGCATATACGTAAACAAGCAAAAAACATTTGTTGAAAACAAAAAATAAGCGCGATGACTTGAAGTTAAAATTGAAATTGTTTGTTAAAAATGAATTTTGAAAATTCTGTGATAAGACGTCACGTTTGGATTTTTAAAATGGAATTGTTTTGAAATTTTGGAGGGATTAATTCGTGTTTGAATTAAATCGCACCGAACTTTGCCAAAATTGATTTGCAACTCGAAAATTAAAACTCGAACTACCATGGATGAATTTCAAAAGAGATTTCGTCAGTATGTTAATTTTGATTTTTGCGAGATCAAGACTCGGATTTACAAAAGTGATTTTGCGAAAATTTGATGTTATGTATCAATTTTGATTTTTGTGAATGTGTTGATTTTGATTTTTGTGAAATCAAGACTCGGATTTGCAAACGCAATTTGCGGAAATGCAAAAAAATTTGACTGGAATGGAAACGACCCGTCGCGGATCGAGACGACTAGCCCTGTAACACCCCCATTTATTAAGGAGCGTTTAGCTAGACATCCTAAGTAAATCAGAGCGTTACCATCTTGGTTTCCCGAGGTAGTGAATAACAAAGACCAACTCACCAAAATACTTTGAATTAAAACTTAGCGATTACATGTTTATTACAATTTAACTAACTAAAACGTAATATAAAATTACATACAACTCGCAGCGGAAATAATTAAAGTGATTAAGTAATCTATGTGGTCTAGACTACTAGGTAGAGTGGCCATGTCCTGACGCATTTCATAAGCTCCCATTTCAGCTAATCTTTAGTACCAATCAAATCTGCTCCCCATTATGGTTCATCACAGGTGTTCACGAATACACGGTCAACGACGAGGTTGAGTAGTAATAAACACTAACTACAAGAACATACGATAGGCAATCCAATTCCATTCACATTGCACCACTCCCTTAACAACGTGCTCCTTCTCATAACTTAGCACACTTCCGTTAACAATGTGCTCAGATTACTTTGGAACCCCTCCCTTAACAACGTACCGCCATTATGTAATAGTACCCCTTCCTCACAACGTACATATTACCATCACCCCAGAGTACAAACTCTCTCAACAACGTACATCTGACTGTAGCACAGCATATCACAATTTCCACATTCACAATCAATGATAACAATGAATTCACCTCATCACAATTATTAATATCAACCAACACAATGCAATATAATTCTCCCTTCCAACAAATACGATAATATCAACCAACACAATGCAACATAATTCTCCCTTCCAACAATTATAATAATATCAACGTATGAACAATTCACATATGATCTATTCCACTTTAATATAAATCATCCATTATACCAAACATTAATGAACAAGAGTTGAGTAGGATTTATCCCTACCTGGCAAGCAATTCCAAATAAGCAGCTCAAGAGATCCAAATAATTAAATCAATCTAAACCCAATTATAATTTCTTCACAAATCGTCACTTAACATAAATATTATAATTTTTCCATCAATTATTAATTATTACATTCTATTATTATTTATTATTCAAATATAATTTAATTATATTAATTATTTCCCGTACGAGTTATTATTACGTAAAAACCTGTCTTAAAAATTAAATAAAACCAAACCCAATACCCATGTAACCCACGAACAACTCCCCCAGTTATCCGAGCAAAACCCATCACCAACACCCACACAATACACACCCAAACAACCCGTTTTATTACACCGAAACCCGTCACAACCACCTCTGCCACCTGCCCCACCGTAAGCCTCCACTTCCACCCATCCAACCACGCCCCAAACACCAGCTACAACCGCCTCCAACCGCCACAAACTCACGCCCTAGCAACCACATGCATCACCAATACCGAAAACCCGACATATACAAACTCACGGTTTACCCCAACATTCACGACCACCACCACCCCTTTCCACCACCAATTCAACCACCCATCACGCCCTTGACACACCACGAACCACCAGCACAAACTCGACCGATCAACAACACCCCAGCAACAACCCAATTGTCATCTCCCTTGTTTCACGTGTTTCCAACCCTCGCCGCCACAAACCACCCTCAACAGCCACAACGGTCAACCCTCACCCCTTGTCTCAATCCTAGTGTCGGTCAGATCTGGGTCACACGCAACAAGGGTCATAAACCCATATAACCTACGGTACACACACATACACGAAAACCCATAAAAACACCCCATCCCCACCTGTCATTGGTGGTCAAACGGAGGTCCAGCTACTCCCTGGTGGTCCACGGTCACAGTCACGGTCAAAGCAAGTCCTATGGTCAAAGTGTATACATGAGACGGTCTTAAAGTATTACCTTGAGGCGATAATAAAAGTTAATTCCTTCGTTTTTCTCATCCTTAAATCTATTCTTCTTTCTTTTAAATCTCTTCTTCTTTTATGAATTATTTTTCAGCTATCATGGTATTTATAGTGTAAATTTAGAGAGTATATGAGGCCAATTAGGAAATATTGCCTTATTCCGATTATTATTAGGAATGAGCATACTATTATTATTACCATTAAAAATTATATTATTATTTTTATTACATATTATATTAGCCTTCTAATAAGTAGAATTACTACATATTTCCTTTACTAATTTTATTATAACACTAATATTATTTTGGATTATTAATATTATAACTATTATTACCTTTACCTATTATTATTTTCTCATTAATATTAGTATTAAATCCCGAAACAATTCCCGACCATGCTCATACTAGGCCAAATATAATCGCCCAACTTATCTTATTCACACTGCCCAAGGCCTTATTACTAGCCAACCCAATTCCCGACTTGCTTACTTACTTTATTATTCAATTAACGTCTTATTTGCAATTATTATTAGAAATGCCATTAATTAATTATTTAAATTAAATATATTATCTCATAAATTATTATTAAATTACGGTGAATTAGAGTCTTCCTCCCTTAAAATGAACTTCGATCGGAAGTTCGCCCATTACTACTATAACGACGTCTATAAATATCCGCACAACCGAGCACAATCCAACTTATGAGAACACAATTACCCATTTACAATTATTAACTACACCAATCTTATCACAAGATGTCACAATAATAACTCAAAACATTTGTAGTATCACATTCTACCCCCCTTACAAATTAACTTCGTCCTCGAAGTTCGAGATATCAAACAACAGGAATAAACAAACCATTTATTATAACCTCTCAAGAACACCTAGTACACATAAGACAACTATTATTTTTACAGAACATCAATTGATGAATAAATGAATAACAATAATTTTCTAATTAATAATTCTTTTTTTGTATTATTACTTGCGCGTTTATTCCTTACTAGCGAAGTCTAACTTTAAACAAGGATGCAATTAATGTAATTATATATATAGGCTTAGGGCAACATATTCCGCATATCACTAGATATGGTAATATATTTCACATAATTTACAACATCAATATATCAATGTGCAAGAGATAAGAAACAAAACTTACATTTTTCAAGGGTAAGAAAACATGTTAAAACTTCCAAAAATCATTAATAAATAATAACATAATTACTTCTTGAGCACTTATATATTTTAGAAAATACAGAGAGTTAGTAAATCATGAGTGAAATAATCAAGGCCAAAGCTTATAAGAACAATTTATAATGCATTTTAAAAATTATTTCGTCGAAGCAGAAATTTTTCAGCAACTTGTCAGAATCTTAGGTCAACTTGTAAAAATCCCTATTTAATGTCAAAATATTATCTTGTAACGTGGCTTATCAATTTAGAAACATATACGAATCTTTTAAACAGTAGAGTTGGTATCACACCTAAACAATAAGTAACTTTTAAATGACAATTTTTACAAAAACGTGGGACGAAAACATCACTGTACAGGAATATTCTGACCACCGTCCACTAAAATTTTTATTTCTCCTAAACCGTATACTATTTAACTATAAAACCAGCGGCATATGAAAGCTAACTCACAAAGATATCACACAAAAACTTTTCTTGCACAGACACTAAACAAGCAATAAATGGCAGCCAAATCAATCAAGGGTAAAATTTCGAGAATTCAACCAAATCACATCCTTCTCAATTTCCTGCAATTTCTGTAATACTTTACATGTTAATAATAATTACGCTTCCGACATACCGGCCAACATACTTTTCTCATATCCATATGATTATACCAATTCTTAAAATCATATCACATTCCGATCACCTTAAAAGCAAGGTTACGTCCCCGTAACCGTAGACATCAATGAAAACAATATTCAAACAAGGTAACCAAAACTCTTAAGACAAATAAATGAAATTCATTTTAAATTACCCCACACTGTAATATCTCTTCAGGTAACCGCTATAAAACTGGAAGGGCCAGATCAAGTAGGTCTCGCTAACCTAACAAGGGGCTCCTAATTAGTTTCTACCTGGTTTCATTTTATTAAACACATCATAAATTCAATATTGTATTCATTGGTTAAGCCCAAGGATCCTATTGCTCTGATACCACTTTGTAACACCCCCATTTATTCAAGATCCTTTAGCTAGACATCCCAAGTAAATGAGAGCGTTCCCATCTCGGTTTCCCGAGGCAGTGAATAACAAAGACCAATTCCCCAAAGTACTTTAAATTAAAACTTAGCGATTACATGGTTATTACAATTTAACCAACTAAAACTTAATATAAAATAAGATACAACTCCCAGCGGAAATAAATAAAGTGATTAAGTAATATATGTGGTCTAGACTTCTAGGTAGACTGTCCAAGTCCTCACGCATTTTCATAGGCTCCCAAGTCAGCTAATCTTTAATACCTGTCAAATCTGCTCCCGATTATGGTTCATCACAGGTGTTCACGAAAACACGGTCAACCACGAGGTTGAGTAGGAATAAACACTAACAACAAGAACATACGATACGAAATCCAATTCCATTCACATTGCACCACTCCCTTAACAACGTGCTCCTTCTCATAACTTAGCACACTTCCCTTAACAATGTGCTCACATTACTTTGGCACCCCTCCCATAACAACGTACCACCATTATGTAATAGTACCCCTCCCTCACAACGTACATATTACCATCATCCCAGAGTACAAACTCCCTCAATAACGTACATCTGGCTGTAGCACAGCTTATCTGTAATAATACGGTTTTATGAGCCTCTGGGTACTCTATCGAGTGGGCCTTACTCTGTCGAGTAAGGGTGTTTTACGATTTAAAACAGTTTCTGACCTGTTGGGTACTCGATCGAGTAACCTTGATACTCGATCGAGTAGGCGGCACTCGATCGAGTATGTCAGCTACTCGATCGAGTAACCGGTTTACGGGGGGATGATTTGTCGGGTTTTGTTAATAATGCGATTTATTATATAAACCTTTCGTCACCTTCTTAATACACTTTTACAAACCTAATTACTTTCAAAAGAGAAAACAATCTACGTTCTTCGCATCAATCGCATTATTGACAAATCCCGGAGCTTGGAAGGTCGAAATTCACCTTTCTTTACACCTTTGTGATCCTTGCGTCGAGGGTAAGATCTACGTACTGTTTTTATGGTATTTCGTTAAAGTTAGTTAAACCCTAATTTGGGGATTGGGGGGTTTTGTTTTGTTTCTTGATTGGTAGTAATTGTATGATTGTATGTTAGGAGGAGGATTCGTAGAAGAGGCCTTTTGATAATAGCTGTTGAGATCGCCTGACTGTGTTGCTTTCCAGGTAGGGTTTCCCTATTCAGTATTAGTTCCATAATGTGTTGGTGGTGATTTGTGTTTGTTGATTGTTATCATACGAGCATTGTGACGGTTGTTGGTGTTGATTGTTGTTTAGTAGTTGTGATTGTTTGTATCTGTCTGTGTTCTTCGGGCGCGTCCTTGGCTGAGTGGAGTCACTTGCGGGAGTGGCTTCACTCCCATTATTCGCCTTCTGTGGAACCCGCCACAGAAGGGATGTGCACATTAATGGATTTGGGTTTATCGCTCAACAGAGATGAGCGGGGATTAGGTGGGAACGGATGCGTTCCCCCACTGGAGGCGTGGAGTGACCTGTTGTGATGGGCACACGGGCAGGGCTACACACTTTAGTGTGTAGTCAGTATTGTGGAGTTGGTCATGGCGTTCAGAGTATATCTGTGATGTTTGAGCTGTGTTGATTGTTGTGTTGTTGGATTATATAAATTGTGTGATTAGTACTTACCCCGTTTATTGTTTTAAAAACTGTGGTGATCCATTCGGGGATGGTGAGCCGTTGTTGAGTAGGTATGAGTCGAGTTACATGGGATAGCTGGGATGTGCCACTTTTAGATGATAGAGTCTTCCGCTGTAGCCTGAGGAGTTTATTAAACATTTCATTTAGTTGAGTAGACAGTTGGTTTTGAGAACATGTAACCGTATTTTTTGTATTTGGTTTTGGATTGTATCTTATTCACTAAACTTATACTATTTAAATGTTGTTTCATTATTGTCTTATGATTATCATTGCCTAGGGCAACCGAGATGGTAACATCTTTATACCTGGGTGGTCCTGCTAAGGCACTTGGAGTATGGGGGTGTTACAAAATGGAATTAGAGCGACGATCCTGAAACCTGTAACCAATGAATCTAATGAATATATGGAGTCAATTAAAATGAACCCAGGGTAAAGGTTGTAGGAGCTAATGCAAAGGCTTGGGAGTCGTCCTAAAGTCGCGAACTCGCCCTACAATTTTGAACCGGTCACATGGGGGGTATATGTCAAAGTTGTATGTGGTGTTTACTAGTTTGTATGTAATGTGACGATATATGTGTTGTGAATTGTTGAATGTTGGGAGTGGAGATCGAAAACGTGATTGAAAAGTTAGTGAGGTATATATATATGTTGTTTGTATAAGAAGCATGATGGTTGTTTATTATGTGGCATTTGATAACATGAAATAGTTCTTTTGTTGATTGAATGAGGAGTTGTGTTGAATCCCATGGGTAGTTAGATTATAATGTTGAGTTTATAAAGTTGTATAGTATGTTTGGATATGAGAGATAACATGCGGGTAGTATATACGAGTCAGCATGACTCGATCGAGTAGGGGGTACTCGATCGAGTAGGTGAGGTACTCGGTCGAGTGGGTCTGACTCGATCGAGTGGGTATTTGACGTTTTTATAACCAGAATCTAGTTTTGGGTACTCGATCGAGTATATAGGGCACTCGATCGAGTAGGGGCTCACTCGATCGAGTGGCTGTGCTACTCGGTCGAGTATGTTAGAGATCAGAAGGCTTGTTTTGGGTCTGAAGTCGGGGCACTCGATCGAGTAGGATGGGAACTCGATCGAGTAGCCTCTACTCGATCGAGTAGGTTTAGGCACTCGATCGAGTGTGTTTTGGGCAGTCTGTTTTCGTGTTTTGGGGTTATAGTACGTATGTTTATATCTACCCTTTCTTATATAGTTTCAAGATGCCACCCAAGAAAAACGCTGTGTATGCGAGAGCTGAGAACATGAACATCGATGACGTCGTTAAGATGTTGAAGCATCAAGATGCTCTTACGAAGGCCCTAAAGAGAGTGGGAAAGGATAAGGAAGTTGATCATTCTAAGATCAGCCTTTATATAGCGAGGTTTAACCCAAAAGAGTACAAGGGGACCGGGGAGCCAAATCTTCTTGACAATTGGCATCGTGAGATGGAGAACATACTAGGCCTGGTACACTGTCCTGATGAGATGAGAGTAGAACAAGCCGCATTATACTTGAGGGAAGCAGCTGGTGAGTGGTGGGACAAGGTGAAAGTGAGTGCTAGAGAGATGTACATGAAGCAGGGTTTACCTGCTATACCTTGGGATCGGTTTCGGAGGGCTATGAGGAAAGAGTTTGTACCTGAGTATGTGAGGAGTAAGCTGAGGGAGGAGTTTGATGGGTTTAGGATGACATCTGATATGCCAGTTGCTGAGTACTACAAGCAGTTTAATGAGAAGTCTAGGTACGTTGAGGACATGGGTTTGAGTGAGGAGAACCTAGCGCTGAGGTTTGAGAGGGGGTTGACTCCCAAGATCATGGACAAGTTACCCGTGGGAGTCCTTACTGATGTTAAGGAAGCTTATGAGAGGGCTGGGAGAGCTGAGAGGTTGGTGGAGATGGCTCTGGAGAGAGTGATTGAGAAAAGAAAGGCTGAGAGTGAAGGTGGTGGCCAATCTAGCCACAAGAAAGGCAACCACAATCAAGCTAGAGCGTTTTCTTCTGGGTCAGGGTTCAGTGCTTGGGCTTCCTTTGGGCGTGGCCGTATGTGTGGTAGTGGTAGTTGGGGGATGACCTGCTATGGTTGTGGCGGTGTAGACCACAAGAGACATGAGTGCACGAGTGTACCTGGAGCTTTTCTGAGATCAGCTCAGGGGAGCTATTCTCAGGGGCCGGCACAGAGTTATGCGAGCAATAGACCGACTGGGTCATGGTCTAACCGGGGAGGTCAGAGCTACCAAGGTAGTGGTAACCGCAATGGCGGTAATTCCTATCAGTAACCAGCTACGAACAAAAACAATCAGGGGTCGAGTGCTAAACCGACCACATCAGCCAGTACTGTCCAGGGAGGTGGACAGAAGACCAGTGGAAAGCTGTTCATGATGGACAAGAAAGAAGCTGACGACGATGCACATGTTATCACTGGTACTTTTCTTTTTAATGGTAATACCTTTGTTTTGTTTGATTCGGGGCATCTCAGTCGTTTGTATCTTCGAGTCATGTTAAACGGTTGGGTTTGAGGGTATATGAGTCTGTAACTGAGAAAGTTTTTATACCTTCAGGTGAGTCTGTATCATGTGGGAGGTTGTATAGGGATGTATCTATGATAGTTGGGCAAGTTGATCTACTTGTAGACTTGCTATAGTTTCCTTTTGATGGTTTTGAGATGATAGTTGGGATAGATTTGTTGGGAATGTATAAAGCTAAGATAGACTGTCATCAAAAGAAAGTGTCTTTGAGAGGGCCTAAGGGTGTTAGTGTGTCTTATCGTGGGTTTGTGGTCAAACCCAAAGTTAAGTTGATTGAAGCTGTGACCTTGAAGTCCTATCTGAGGAAGGGATGCCGTTTGATCTTGTGCCATGTGAGAGATGACTGGATAGAGAGTCGGACGGTTGATCAGATACCAGTGGTGGGTGAGTTTGCAGATGTCTTTCAAGAGGAGTGATGCGGTCGTTCTACACCAAAAATAAAATACCTAAGTACTACTAACAGAAGTCAGCGGTAAGTAGGGTCGATCTCCACAGGGAGGCGGTGTACTATCTATTTGTCTATTCTATCCGTCCGATGTCACAATTGGGGTTGAATTGATTGTCTTTGACTAAACTAAAGACTAAAGCGAGGGAAAAAGATGAGAGAAATTAACAATAAGAGAAAGGAAGTATGCTAGGAGTCGGTCCACCGTGGCAGCTATCAGATCTTATATTATCGAGAATACTAAGGCGATTAGACTATTGATAAGAAGAGCTATGGTCGTCACCTTTCGGTCCTTAAACCGCCCTAGAGCGTAAACAGCTTAACTTTCGCCCTCACTGCTATACCCTATTGTAATTAAGCAAGTCTTCCCTTCCAATCTTTCGATCCAGGTCGGGGTTAACTAGATTTATGGTCTCCTCGCATGCATTCATTCGACCGGATAACGCTTAAATTGCCTAATACAATTCTTATCGCAGGGCTAATCTATTTAATACAATTAAAGCATCGCTACCACGGCTTCCCTAATCCTAGCATACCAGGGGGATTTAGCTAGACATGGAATAAATAAGCACAATAAATAAATAGGGAGAGGGAATAATAAACATTAAATAAAAAGAGAGAAAAGAGAGAAGAAATTACTGAAATTAAGGATCCGGAATTAAGAACAGAGTAACAGTAATCAGCAATGTAGCAAAAGTGTGAGAGCATAAAAAAAAGGAGAGAGCTTAAATGACTCCTAAACCTTCCTATTTATAAGAAAATAGGAATTGCTAAACCTAATGACGGAATTAGAGCAAAAAGCCCAGCCCGTCAGCAAAAATCCACTCGATCGAGTAAAGAAATCACTCGATCGAGCAAACTCAGCAAGAAACTGCTCGATCGACTAATAATGTCCTCGATCGAGTAAGTGCATAAAAAGAACTGGTCGATCGACTACATAGTCTACTCGATCGACTGATTATTGACTCCTAAACCACTCGATCGAGTAATAAATCACTCGATCAAGTGAAACTTGACTTCAGCAGCTCATCATTCTTGTCAATTTGACTATGACTTGTCCTTTTAGCTCCCGAAACACCTTCACGCATCCCAAGACAGCAATATTTCCCGCTCCAAATCATCTCTTCCTCCAAATGCATGCTAAACGGACGGTAAAAGGCTTGATTTCGCTACTTTATGGCTCATTCCTGCAAATAAGACAAGAACTTCCAAAGTATGCAATTCGGGGCATTTCGTAGCATGAAACCACGATAAAAGCATAGAAATACGTGCATAAAATAGGCTAAAAAGACTATATAAAATGCACGTATCAAATCTCCCCAAACCAAACCTTTACTCGTCCCCGAGTAAACTCAAAACTATACGCTAATGGAACGGAAAAAGATAACTCAGAGCTAGCTACAAATGCCCACTTAAGCCAATTTAATGCAAGCAAACTAACACTTATAGCAAGACAGCCAAATGCAAACGAGTTATAAGATGTTTATAAAAGTAGCTGAACCGTCGACCTTGCAAGACCTTTAATAATGGACTCTCACGGGTCACTCTTCTCTCATGAAGCAAAGGGTAAGCATATATGAATGTAAGAGAGAAGAAGAAAAATAGTCGCTCACCTAGACTACGACCCACATAAACATGCATGCAACTAATATGATAGACAATTCTAGCTACCGTTCATACATTCCAACCAAACAAGGTCCGTCACAGCCGAGGGCTTACAAAGATATGGTAAAGTGAGGCAATGGGTAAGAAAAGGCAAAACAATTATGGGAATGTGGAGGTATAGGTGATCAAGCTAGTACCTAAACAAAACCATATCAACATATCCATTTCCAACTCAATTATGAAATTAAACACATGCCCTTCATTCGGCATAAGATCTCACCAAACCGAACTGCAAAAACTCCTCAAATGATATAAATAAGAACATAGGAGCAGAAACCGTCAACCAAACAACATCTTTTTCATTTTTCTTTTCTTTTTCATTCTTTTTCTATTCGGTTTCTCTTTCTTTTTCTTCGAATTTTTTCTTTTTTTTTTTCGAATTCCTTTTTTTTTCAACTTCTCTTTTTTTCTCCTTTTTTTTTCATTTTCCTTCTTTTCTTCATAAACCTCCTTTTCTTCATAAATTACCAACTCCAAGTCAACAAATACAAGCCAAAACTTGATACAATAGACAATATACCGCAAAAACAAACTAAACTAGCTTGACAAGGCAGGCTAAATTTGGATGTAGCTAAGGGTCAACTGGCAAATTTGGCTAATGTGGATTTTATGGGTAAAAATGAAAGAAAAGGGAAATGTAAGCACCTCCCTGCATGCAACACCAACCACTAACCCGAATGTATGACGGCAAAAAGCAATTGAATTTCATATATGTGCAAATTAATGATACATGATATGCAAGGAGTAACTACTCACAATCCTACATGAAACTGGTCATAAATGACACCAGTTTATAAGGCTCTAATTCCTTAGAAATTATAAGTAGGTTGCCAAAATTTCAGGTCAAGTCTATATGTTCAGCTAAATTAAACATTAACTCGTAGATATGCAATAAGACAAAGCTAATAAGAAAATTAATTCAATGCAAGGCTTAA
Source organism: Silene latifolia (assembly GCF_048544455.1). Taxonomy (NCBI): domain Eukaryota; kingdom Viridiplantae; phylum Streptophyta; class Magnoliopsida; order Caryophyllales; family Caryophyllaceae; genus Silene; species Silene latifolia. Next base: position 233,113 of record NW_027413123.1, on the reverse strand, counting down.
GCAAAAAGACAAATATAGAGCAATTTCATCATTGAAATCTACCGTTCCGACTCAACCTATATGCTAAAATAAACATGAAATTTTTTGAATTTTTAACAATTTTCAAATTTTTATGTGATTTTGAATTTTCAACAAAAATAAAACAACAATGCAAACATAAATTAGACGTGATAACTGAAATGCAATGAAAACAACATGCAGACACAGATATGGATGCATAACCTCCCCAAACCAAACTGTACAATGCCCCCATTGTACCAAAACATGGAAAGGAAATGCAACTGAAGGAGAAAGAGAGTAAATGCGGAAAAACTCACAAGATAGCGCGAAATAAGGGACCTCCCCAAACCGACCATGAAATGGGAGGTTGCTTAGGGCCCGGAAAACCGTCTCAGGAAGCTAATCCAAGTCAATAGCACTCGATCACAGTCGTATAGTGGCTGATCGAGTAACATGGGCGCTCAAAACTGCTCGATCGACTGGAATAGTGGTCGATCGAGTGGTTCTCTAATCTGCAGGGGGTCGATCGAGTAGATATTTCACTCGATCGAGTGAATCCATCAGCTAAAGTGCTCGATCGAGTAGAAAAACTACTCGATCGAGTAATTTCCAGCGTGTTCCTTCAAAATGCAAATGAAAACAGCCCACAAACTAACAAGACAAGCGTACTGAGATAGTCTATGGTATAAAACCATTTATTACAACTGAAATGAATAAAAACAAAATAAAGTCTCCGGGTTGCCTCCCGGGTAGCGCTAGCTTCAGTCAGGTCCCAGCTCGACCTTCTTTTTCTTCGAGCCTCTATAATCAGCTACAATCAAAACAGCTCAAAGCGCGCAAGCAACTTTCACAAATAGCTGCGCATGTGCTACACAACAAAGATAAGTAGCACCAAAGTGGAATACGAAATAGAAATGAAATTATGTAAGCATTTAAGTCTAACAAATTTCCTATGTGAGCTCCTAAATTTATCCACAAAATAAAGGAGCGCGGGAGCAATTGTCAATATATGGGGGTTCCGATTCAGATTAACAGTTTTGAGATGATAAGGACGGTGAAAATTCTTTAAATTAATCGACCATATGAGAGGAGGTATAACTTTAAAAGAAACAAACATGAGTCAAACGAGGCAAAATACTATTAGAACAAACAATAATAAAATTATCGTTTACTACCTCAGATCGGTCGCTCTCAATGACGGAATCATAGGTAAAAGAGCTTATTACCTCTTCCGTGCTAGGAGCAATTACCGTCTCAACTGCTTCTTCATCAACCTCCTCCGTCGAATCCATCCCGTAAATCGCAGCTTCAAGTGTATCCGACTACCGTGAATAGGGAGGTTTACCGTAACCTTCATCATCGTCAGACTCGTCATCCAAATCAAACCAAAATGACGAACCAAAGCTCCCAATGGCCATTTCGATCGATCGAGCGAATAATCACTCGATCGACCAACTTCCTCCCGCATCTCACTCGATCGAGTAACAACATCACTCGATCGAGAACTATCCTCCTGCATGTCACTCGATCGAGAAGGGATATTACTCGATCGAGGACTGTCTTCTGGAAATTCACTCGATCGACCATTATAAGTCACTCGATCGAGTGATTCTTCCTGTATAGAGCTGAAATCTTCACGTGGGGCAGTGAAATATGAAAGGAACTCGTCGTCCGAGTCATAGAAGTCATCCTCAACATTGGGTAGCACGGTTTTCTCAGGGGAGAAACCGCTCTCAACAAGGTATACCTCTTCTTCTTGCATCTCAGCTGCTAACTGAGCAACTACAGACTCGAGCTCACGGATTTGAGCATCCGCACGTCTATCACTCTCTTGCATCACTCGATCATAATTCTGCACTTGAGACGCAAGTATCTCCATTAAAGACCTCGCTTCGCAACCTCTTCTTCTTGTATCTCACCGCTAACCGAGCAATGTCGATTTCGAGCTTTTCAAGTCGCGAAGAAGTGCGTCTATCATGATCTTGCCTCTCTCGGTCACGATCTTGCAATTGAGATGCAAGTGTATGCGCAATAAGGATTTCAGCTCCGCAATCTCTTCTTCTTGTATATCAGGAGGATCTTGTTGCGGCGGCCATTGATAGGGTGGATGTGGCGGCACAACTACAAAATTGCATTGTGCTCGGCAGAACCACATCTCCGTAGCGGATCACCGGCACGTTCCATATAATGGGACATCGGTGATGGGTCAAAGGTACTCAAGCCTTCCCTTTGACCGTCTTTCACCTAGAACTGTCTAGGTAGTACCTGTAAGGCCTATCAAAACAAAGACTCAAGGAAAAAGATTAAAACGGCCTCAAGGGAAAAATCCCCGAGGCTAAAAAACAGATAAAATTAAACAAATAAATAAATAGATTGCCTCCCCGGCAACGGCGCCAAAATTTGATGCGGTCGTTTCTACACCAAAAATAAAATACCTAAGTACTACTAACGAAGTCGGCGGTAAGTAGGGTCGATCTCCACCGGGAGGCGGTGTACTATCTATTTGTCTATTCTATCCGTCGATGTCACAATTGGGGGTTGAATTGATTGTCTTTGACTAAACTAAAGACTAAAGCGAGGGAAAAAGATGAGAGAAATTAACAATAAGAGAAAGGAAGTATGCTAGGAGTCGGTCCACCGTGGCAGCTATCAGATCTTATATTATCGAGAATACTAAGGCGATTAGACTATTGATAAGAAGAGCTATGGTCGTCACCTTTCGGTCCTTAAACCGCCCTAGAGCGTAAACAGCTTAACTTTCGCCCTCACTGCTATACCCTATTGTAATTAAGCAAGTCTTCCCTTCCAATCTTTCGATCCAGGTCGGGGTTAACTAGATTTATGGTCTCCTGCATGCATTCATTCGACCGGATAACAGTTAAATTGCCTAATACAATTCTTATCGCAGGGCTAATCTATTTAATACAATTAAAGCATCGCTACCACGGCTTCCCTAATCCTAGCATACCAGGGGGATTTAGCTAGACATGGAATAAATAAGCACAATAAATAAATAGGGAGAGGGAATAATAAACATTAAATAAAAAGAGAGAAAAGAGAGAAGAAATTACTGAAATTAAGGATCCGGAATTAAGAACAGAGTAACAGTAATCAGCAATGTAGCAAAAGTGTGAGAGCATAAAAAAAAGGAGAGAGCTTAAATGACTCCTAAACCTTCCTATTTATAAGAAAATAGGAATTGCTAAACCTAATGACGGAATTAGAGCAAAAAGCCCACCACAAATAAAAAATCCACTCGATCGAGTAAAGAAATCACTCGATCGAGCAAACTCAGCAAGAAACTGCTCGATCGACTAATAATGTCCTCGATCGAGTAAGTGCATAAAAAGAACTGGTCGATCGACTACATAGTCTACTCGATCGACTGATTATTGACTCCTAAACCACTCGATCGAGTAATAAATCACTCGATCAAGTGAAACTTGACTTCAGCAGCTCATCATTCTTGTCAATTTGACTCTGACTTGTCCTTTTAGCTCCCGAAACACCTTCACGCATCCCAAGACAGCAATATTTCCCGCTCCAAATCATCTCTTCCTCCAAATGCATGCTAAACGGACGGTAAAAGGCTTGATTTCGCTACTTTATGGCTCATTCCTGCAAATAAGACAAGAACTTCCAAAGTATGCAATTCGGGGCATTTCGTAGCATGAAACCACGATAAAAGCATAGAAATACGTGCATAAAATAGGCTAAAAAGACTATATAAAATGCACGTATCAAGGAGATTCCGGGGTTGCCACCGAAGAGGGAGATAGATTTCACGGTTGAGTTGAAACCGGGGACGGGGCCAATCTCTAAGGCACCGTACCGGATGGGTCCTAAAGAGATGGAGGAGCTCAGGAACCAGTTAGATGATCTAATAGAGAAGGGATACATTAGACCTAGTGTATCACCGTGGGGAGCGCCAGTTATTTTTGTGAAGAAGAAAGATGGGAGCTTGAGGTTGTGCATTGACTACAGGGAGCTGAACCGAGTGACGGTGAAGAACAAGTATCCTTTGCCACGGATAGATGACCTGTTTGATCAGTTGAGTGGTGCATCAGTCTTTTCCAAGATTGATTTGAGGTCGGGGTACCATCAGGTGAGGATTAGAGAGGTGGACATACCAAAGACAGCTTTCACGTCGAGGTATGGCCATTATGAGTATGTGGTGATGCCGTTTGGGTTATCTAATGCACCGGCTGTGTTTATGGACTTGATGAACATAATCTTCAGACAGTTTTTGGAGATGTTTGTGGTGGTGTTTATCGATGACATATTAGTCTACTCCCAAGACTAAGGAGGAGCATGAGGAGAATCTGAGGAATGTGTTGCAGACCTTGAGGGAGCATGAGTTATATGCTAAGCTGTCCAAGTGTGAGTTCTGGTTGGAGAAAGTTGCTTTTCTTGGGCATGTGATCTCTAAGGATGGGGTAGTTGTGGATCCGGCAAAGATTGAGGCAGTGACAATGTGGGAAGCACCAAAGAATGTTGCTGAGATCAGGAGTTTCTTGGGTTTAGCTGGATACTACAGACGGTTCGTGAAAGATTTCTCCATGATTGCTAGACCTATGACAGCTTTGATGAGGAAAGAGAATGAGTTTCGTTGGGATGAGAGTTATGAGACGGCGTTCCAAACATTAAAGGAGCGTTTGACCACAGCTCCTATCTTAGCATTGCCTAAAGGGATCGAGAACTTTGAGGTTTATACAGATGCCTCAAAGAATGGGTTGAGATGTGTGTTGATGTACAACGGTAAAGTGATTGCCTATGCTTCTAGGCAATTAAAGCCTTATGAAGAGAACTATTCTACACATGATCTGGAGTTGGGTGCAGTGGTGTTTGCTCTTAAGATTTGGAGACATTACCTTTATGGGGCAACCTTTAAGGTATTTTCTGATCCTAAGAGTCTCAAGTACATCTTCACTCAAAAGGTGTTGAACATGAGACAGAGAAGGTGGATGGAGCTGATTGGCGATTATGACATGGATATTATCTACCATGAAGGGAAGGCCAATGTTGTTGCAGATGCTTTGAGTAGGAAGAGTGTACATTCTTTGTGTACAGCTTTATCTTTGATGAGGTTGAGAGATGAGGTGGGGAGGTTTGGGATACATATGATGCAGAGAGGGGATGCCATGGGAGATTTGACAGTGCAGCCTGATCTTTATGACGATATTCGAGGTAAACAGGCGTTGGATCCTAAGATAGTTGAGTGGAGAGCTGGAGTAGAGAAAGGGACAGTGTCTCGATTTTCCATACATACAGATGGTAGTTTGAGGTTTGATGGTCGGTGGTGTGTCCCTAATGATGAGGAGTTGAAAAAGACAATCACGACAGAGGCACATTGTACACCATATTCAATACATCCAGGTGGTGACAAGCTATACAAGGATTTAAAGAACACGTTCTGGTGGCCTATGATGAAGAAAGAAACAGCTGAGTTTGTGGCCCGTTGTTTGACATGCTACAGAGTTAAAGGGGAACAGCGACGACCACAAGGTAAGATCCAGTCTTTAGAGGTACCTGAGTGGAAGTGGAAATCCATTTCTATGGATTTTATCGTGGGTTTGCCAAAGAGTCAACATGGTAACAATATGATATGGGTAATAGTGGATCGACTGACCAAGTCAGCTCACTTTGTGCCAATGAAAGATACATGGACTAAGGCACAATTTGCTATGGCTTATCGGAAGAATGTGCTAAAGTTACATGGAGTCCCTAAGAACATAGTATCTGACAGAGATGCGAGATTTATCTCAAGGTTTTGGAAAGAGTTGCAGGAATCTTTGGGAACAACTTTGAAGATGAGTACGGCATTTCATCCTGCGACAGACGGTCAGACTGAGAGAATGATCAAGACTCTTTAGGATATGTTGCGAGCTTGTGTGATGGACTTTGGTGGTAGCTGGGAACATAGGTTGGATTTGATAGAGTTTTCTTACAACAACAGCTATCACACTAGTATTGGTATGGCACCGTTCGAGGCCTTATATGGGAGGAGATGTAGGAGTCCGATTTGTTGGGACGACAGCAGTCTTTGAGGCAAAGGTTCTAGGACCAGAGATGGTACATGAGATGGTTGAGCATATTAAGATGATCAGGGAAAGGATGAGAGCGGCTCAAGATAGGCAAAAGAGTTATGCAGATCTACATCGCCGGGATATAGAGTTTCAGGTTGGGGATAAGGTCCTTCTAGAAGTGTCTCCTATGTGTGGGGTTATGAGATTTGGGAAGAAAGGCAAGCTGAGTCAGAAGTTTATAGGGCCTTATGAGATCTTAGAGCGGGTTGGATAGGTTGCATATCGTTTGGCTTTGCCAGATGCGTTAGAGATGGTGCATAATGTGTTTCATGTATCTCAGCTGCAGAAGTATGTGAGTTATCCGTCACATGTGTTAGAGGCAGAGAGCTTAGAGCCAGATGAGCCTTTGTCATACCCTGAGGTGCCTAAGCAGATTCTTGACCGCAAGGTTAGGAAGACTAGGAGTGGTGAGATAGTTTTGCTTAAGATCCTTTGGTCGAATCACGAGTCTGAGGAAGCTACATGGGAGGCAGAGGACGCCATGAAAGAGCGTTACCCTTTCCTTTTTTATCAGGTATGTATGGTTACGGGGACGTAACCTTGTTTCTTTTAGGGGGGTAGGAGATGATCGCGAAGAGTTTTTAAGAGCTTTTATACCTTTTTATGTTGTGTCGGTATGTTTGTTGTGGTTGAGTTGGGTTGAGTTTGGGTTAGTAACATGTTTTATGTTGAGTTTTGTTTTGGTTGTTGAGTCGGGAGTGTAGCAGTGTGTGTCTTTGTTCTGTTGTGGTTTGAACTTCGGGGACGAAGTTCTTTTTAAGGAAGGAAGACTGTAATACTACGGTTTTATGAGCCTTTGGGTACTCTATCGAGTGGGCCTTACTCTGTCGAGTAAGGGTGTTTTACGATTTAAAAGTTTCTGACCTGTTGAGTACTCGATCGAGTAACCGTGATACTTGATCGAGTAGGTCACACTCGATCGAGTATGTCAGCTACTCGATCGAGTAGCCGGTTTACGGGGGGATGATTTTTCGGGTTTTGTTAATAATGCGATTTAATATATAAACCTTCCGTCACCTTCTTAATACACTTTTACAAACCTAATTACTTTCAAAAGAGAAAAAAATCTACGTTCTTCGCATCAATCGCATTATTCGCAAATCCCGGAGCTTGGAAGGTCGGAATTCACCTTTCTTTACACCTTTGTGATCCTTGCATCGAGGGTAAGTTCTACGTACTGTTTTTATGGTATTTCATTAAAGTTAGTTAAACCCTAATTTGGGGACTTGGGGGTTTTGTTGTGTTTCTTGATTGGTAGTAATTATATGATTGTATGTTAGGAGGAGGATTCGTAGAAGAGGCCTTTTGATAACAAATTGTGAGATCGTCTCCGACGTGTTGCTTTCCAGGTAGGGTTTCCCTACTCAGTATTAGTCCGATAATGTGTTGGTGGTGATTTGTGTTTGTTGATTGTTATCATACGAGTATTGTGACGGTTGTTGGTGTTGGTTGTTGTTTAGTAGTTGTGATTGTTTGTATCTTTCTGTGTTCTTCGGGGCGCATCCCTGGCTGAGTGGAGTCACTTGCGGGAGTGGCTTCACGCCCATTATTCGCCTTTTGTGGAACCCGCCACAGAAGGGATGTGCACATTAATGGATTTGGGTTTATTGCTCGATGGAGATGAGCGGGGATTAGGTGGGAACGGCTGTGGTCCCCCACTGGCGGCGTGGAGTGACCGGTTGCGATGGGCACTCTGGCAGGACAACACACTATAGTGTGTTGTCAGTATTGTGGAGTTGGTGATGGAGTTCGGAGTATATCTGTGATGTTTCAGCTGTGTTGATTGTTGTGCTGTTGGATTATATAAATTGTGTGATTAGTATTGACCCCGTTTATTGTTTTAAAAACTGTGGTGATCCATTCGGGATGGTGAGCGATTGTTGAGCGGTATGAGTCGAGTTACATGGGATAGCTGGGATGTGCCACTTTCAGATGATAGAGTCTTCCGCTGTAGCCTGAGTAGTTTATTAAACATTTCATTTAGTTGAGTAGACAATTGGTTTTGAGAACATGTAACCATATTTTTGGTATTTGGTTTTGGATTGTATCTTATTCACTAAACTTATACTATTTAAATGCTGTTTCATTATTAACTTATGATTATCATTGCCTCGGGCAACCGAGATGGTAACATCTTTATACGTGGGTGGTCCTGGTAAGGCAGTTGGACTATGGGGGTGTTTCATTATCACAGTTTCCACATTCACAATCAACGATAACAATTAATTCACCTCATCACAGTTATTAATATCAACCAACACAATGCAATATAATTCTCCCTTCAAACAAATACGATAATATCAACCAACACAATGCAATATAATTCTCCCTTCCAACAATTATAATAATATCAACGTATGAACAATTCACATATGATCAATTCCTCTTTAATATAAATCATCCATTATACCAAACATTGATGAACAAGAGTTGAGTAGAATTTATCCCTACCTAGTAAGCAATTCCAAATAAGCAGCTCAAGCGATCCAAATAATTAAATCAATCTGAACCTGATTATAATTTCTTCAAAAATCATCACTTAACATAAATATTATAATTTTTCCATCAATTATTAATTATTACATTCTATTATTATTTATTATTCAAATATAATATAATTATATTAATTATTTCCCGTACGAATTATTATTACGTAAAAACCCGTCTTAAAAATTAAATAAAACCAAACGCAATACCCATGTAACCCACAAAAAACGGTAAAACCCATCACCAACATCCACACATACACCCCCAAACAACACGTTTTATTACACCCAAACCCGACACAACCACCTCTGCCACCTGCCCCACCATGAGCCTCCACTTCCAACCACCCAACCACGCCCCAAACACCATCTACAAGTGCCTCCAACCGCCACAAACTCACGCCCTCGCAACCACATGCATCACCAATACCCAAAACCCGACATATAAAACTCACGGTTTAGCCCAACATTCACGACCACCACCCTTTTCCACAACAAATTCAACCACCCATCACGCCCTTGACACACCACGAACCACCGGCAAAAATCGACCGATCAACAACACCCGAGCAACACCCAAAACCGTCAGTAACAACCCAATCGCCCTCTCCCCTATTTCACGTGTTTCTAGTCCTCGCCGCCACAAACCACCCTCAACAGCCCCCAGGACACCACCAAAACATTCGACCCTTACCCCTGGTCTCAATCCTAGTCTCGGTCAGATCTGGGTCACACGCAACAAGGGTCATAAACACATATAACCTACGGTACAAACACCTACACGAAAACCCATAAAAACCCCTCTTCCCCGCCCGTCATTGGTGGTCAAATGGAGGTCCGGCTACTCCCTGGTGGTCCACGGTCACAGTCACGCTCAAAGCAAGTCCTATGGCGGTCTAAATAACAAGTTATAATGAAGCGAACTGTATACATGAGACGGTCTTAAAGTATTATCTTGAGGCGATAATAAAAGTTAATTCCTTTGCTTTTCTCTTCCTTAAATCTATTCTTCTTTCTTTTAGATCTATTCCTTCTTCTTTTATGAATTATTTTTCAGGTATCATGGTATTTATAGTCTAAATGTAGAGAGTATATGAGGCCAATTAGGAAACTATTGCCTTATTCCGATTATTATTAGGAATTACCAGATTATTATTATTACCCTTATAAATTATATTATTATTTTTATTACATATTATATTAGCCTTCCCATAAGTGGAATTACTACATACTTCCTTTCCTAATTTTATTATAACACTAATATTATTTAGGATTATTAATATTATAACTATTATTACCTTTACCTATTATTATTCTCCTCATTAATATTATTATTAAATCCCGAAACAATTCCGGACCATGCTCATACTAGGCCAAATATAATCGGCCCACTTATCTTATTCACACGGCCCAAGGCCTTATTACTAGCCAAGCCCAATTCCAGACTTGCTTACTTACTTTATTATTCAATTAACGTCTTATTTGCAATTATTATTAGAAATGCCATTAATTAATTATTTAAATTACATAAATTATTCTCATAAATTATTATTAGATTACGGGGTATTACAAGTCCTTCCCCCCTAAAAAAAAAAGAAAAGAAAACACGTTTGTTTAAAGCTGCGTCATGGAAACCGTGCTGAATTTTCGTAAAAACGCGAATGCAAGGAAATGTGAGTGTGACAAAAATTTCTGGATAGGCCTGAAGAGGCGCGAGCCTTAAGGCGAGAAAAACAATGCGTTAGAAAGAAGCAAAACTTGACAAGGACAAGTCAAGGTGCAGATTCTTAGGAGCAGCCCAAAGAGGCCAGAGCCCTTGTGTAACACCCCCACTTATTCAAGAGCCTTTAGCTAGGCCTCCTAAGAAAATGAGAGCAATACCATCTCGGTTGCCCGAGGTAATGAATACAAAGTACAACAAACCAAAATACTTTAGATAAAATTTAACTATTAAAGGTTTATTAAAATATAATCCAAACTAAACAACTCTATATAAAATTATAATATAACTCGCAGCGGAATTAAATAAAGTGAATAATAAAACTATATGATCTAGACTTCTAGGTAGATAGGCCGAGTCCTCACGCGTCCCCATAAGCTCCCAAGTCAGCTACTCTTAAATACCTGTCAAGTCTGCTCCCTACTTACGGTTCATCACTGGTGTTCACGAATACACTCTCAACTACGAGGTTGAGTAGGAATAACCAAAAACAAGGATATATAATTAACAACAATAAAAGAAACAATAATGATCCTCTGCACAATAAATATACACACTAACAGTAAATGGTCCGGTCTCACGTCTTACACGTGCCAACCGTCCCTCATAGCACAACTGATTTAAATGATTTAACTGATTTACGTCATAAAAATGCTCAAAAGAGTTTTAGAAATAAAAGAAAAGAATAAATGAAATAAGGAAATTTAGAAAATTGGAAAAATAAGGAAATTGGAAAATAAGGAAAATTTGGAAAACAAGGAAATTGGAAAATAAAGAAAATTGGAAAATAAGGGAAATAAATAAAAGGAAATAAAAAAAAGGAAAATAAAAATAAAGAAATAAAATAGAGGATAGTGAAAATATGAATTATATGGAAAATATGTCGAATTATGGTGATAATAAGAATAATAGTTAATTAAAATCCTAATTAGGAACCCTACGTCAAAACGAGAAGAGTTCAGAGGCAGAAGCCAACTTGGAACAGGATCAGCATCTGTTGCATCCTCTGGAAGAGGCGCAACACTTATGCGTCTGTTCTCCAGTTTGATTTTAACTGTGAAAGTCATACTCGTGGGTTGTTAATGTTCGTTTGTAACTTTAAGGACGATTAGAACTCGAGTTGAAGTGATTAACAGATTACATACATACTAATAGTGTTATAAGATGATGAAAACGGATTGAAACGAATTATTATAAGTTGTATATTATTTACAATGTCGGAAACGAAATTATATGTGGACTTGAAATTAGAGGCGGAAATTAAAGATTAAGAATAAAAGAGACAAAATTGAAACATATATCAAAGACGAATTCAAGGGACTTGATATGAACAAATCAAGCCTCTTAAACCCGGGTTCGAATTTGTGACGAAAAACCGCAAATATTGAATTATAAGGGATTTATTTCGAATTATTATAATTTGAAAAGGATTGATTAGATCATGATTACATACTGAAAATTAGAAGAGAAACGAAAGAACAAGAAAAATAGAAAAAGTTGCAGAAGATCGAGGATGAAGAAGAATAGCAGAAGCAGCGGCAGCCTCAGGAAGAGGCGCAGCATGTACTGCGACTCTTCGAAGAGGCGCAACTGCTGCTACGTTTCTTCTCGACGCCAGATCTCAACTGATTTGTAAATATAGTTTAAAAGATGGGTTTTAAAGATGGTTTTGAGCGTGCTTATGACATAAACTCGTACATTAATTACAAAATAAAAAGTACAATAAATAAAATTTGGATTTTACACCCTCAGACTTACATGTTAGTGTCGCGAGATTTAACTAAATCGGTTTTTAGTGGTAACTCGACTCGATCTATAATGCAAATATGAAAGTGCCCTTGAAAAAGGAATTAAAAAGAAGTTGAATTATTGATTATGGTGTAGTGGTCAAATTGGTCGGTCATGCAACGTGACTGGTACTCAGAATGATCTGAGCTTACATGGTCGATTGATCAAGCACGTAGACGTCAAAAGCTTAGAGCGCGGTCTTAGAATGCAAAGGTAGAAGAGAAGGGCGGACACTCGCGTGAAAATATGTGAGGCAAAAGGTCTCTATTTATACTAATCACAGAATAAGGGTTTTGGAAAGGAAATAGGAAAGATAGACCCTTCCCCAAGCAAGCGCGTAGATGCGGGCCTTGCGTCAGATAAAAGCTACCCTGGAGAAGAGGCGGAGCAGGCACTGCGGCTCTTGGATGAGGCGCAGCACCTGCTGCGTCATTTCCCCAGCGGTTTCCTCTTGCGAAAGAAAGCGCGTTTGACAGTCTGTCGTATTTTAGGCATAACTTTCTCTACAAGACTCAGAATAAGGTGATTTTGGTGGCGTTGGAAATCTGAGAGAAATATCTAGAAGTTTCTGTGAAATAGGCCAGACCCAAAAAAGTTGTTATCACCTCGTAAAATGGGCCTAAATGTCCGGTTGTCGTTTTAACTAAATGAAATGCACATTTTGTAATGTAAACTTTAAGTTTAGCCCAAAGAAGTGATATGGGACTAAAAATGAGATATACCCATAACATTTTATGACATACTACCCTTAGGTATACAAGCACATTACGTTTTGACTCGGGATTTGACGGTTTTAGGAAATGAAGACGTTTTTTGACCCGGACTCCAAATGTACTCTAATTACTGCCAAAACGACCGTAATGACACCTAGGTCACAACCAAGGAGGTAGAAACGAGGTATCTATAGAGCCCAATCATCACTGGGTGTTTGGCGGGAGGTACATAAACGAGGTATCTATAGAGCCCCCACTTTAACTCAGGCTTGGACAAGGCGAAAGTCAAAGTATAACCATCTGGTCAATCGAAGATTACAACCTGAAGACTAGGGCGACGCGAGGCGGCTCAAGGGGTCTGAACCAAGGACCTGTCATCGGGAACATTTTAGAGTCTGTCGACTTCCGGGGATGGTCGTTTAAAGTCCATTAGACTACGTAAGGAGGCTCGCCAGCCATAAGAAGAATCCATACCTATGACTTCTTTCCCGAGATATTTCCGGAGGTACGTAGGAGCTGAGGGTAAGACCTAAAAGATATGTAAGGATTGTGCTAGGGTGTGGGGCCCTAAAGGAAAACATCGACGAGAAGGAGGCCAAATATAAGTTTAACCTAAGGGGTAACCAAGGTTTGGGTTTAGGAACTCTAAGAAAAGGTGATCCTAAAGGATTATGATCCTAAGGGTAGAAGTGTGCGAACTCTAGGGGAGTTTGGGATCCTAAAGAGCTGGGTGTATGAAGATGGGTATATGAACCTAAAAGGACATGCGGGTATGGGAACTTAAAGGCTTGTGAACCTAAGAGGAACTGGGATACTAAGGTTAAGTTTAGGAACTTACTGGGTTACTAATTCTTATTTTGAACGCATGCGTCTAGGCTTTCTAAGGTATGAGAACTCCAAAAGGATTTATGGGTTTATGAACCTAGGGACGTTGGTGTACGTAGGAGCTTAAAGGCTTATGAACCTAAAGGAAGCCATTTTGGGATCTAAGAATCTAGGGGGTAAGAATCCTAACTTTGGGTTTACGAACCTAAGGAAGGAGGCGCTGGTTTGGGAACTTCTAGAGAACGACACCTTTGCCGAACTCCATGAGGAAACAATAATATTGAGGGTAGCAGGACGTCGGTAAAAATTGCTGGGGAATCTGCTTGCGTCGGTCTCAAGCGAACTCTTGCTGAGGAATGACTCTGTCTGGATTGAATCATTTCTTGGAAATCTGCTTGTATCTGCTCCGTCTCTCGAGAAGTGCAATCGGCTGTCATGAACTCTCGCTAGGGGAATATATTGACGATTAGGAACATCTTGATCGTCATGGGAAGAATGTATACTTGAGCGAAGCCCCCAGTTGGAGCGAGCACTGCTTCTGATACTTACCTGCATGGTTAGTAGCCACACAAGAACGCAATCTAATAGGCAAATAACACATAGAACATGAGGAAACACACGTAAGCAATTAGCACGTGGACCTCAAATGAGGAAGCACATAGGTTTTGCAAAAAATTTCTTTATAAAAGTTATTTAAAACTTGCTCAAAGAAAAATTGTCGTTTATAATGCGTTATGCACATTCAATGGGCTTTAAACACGTGACTGACGCAATACTGACTTAGATTTGACGCGACACAGGGGATGACCTTGACAAACTTTGCCTAAGTATGCGCAACCCCTAGTCAAGTGTGGGTGACAATGCGTATCAGTTCCAAAAGGTAGAATAATTGAGAGAATGATGAAGGCATATAAATGAAAGGCATGAGCCATGGTCAGTTGTCTACTTGGACGTCTTTTGACACTGTCTTGCTATAAAAGAGATGCTTCTTGAGGCACGATAACTTCGAGAATCGATCTAAGACCTCATCATTGCCGGGACCGAGTACTAGCTTGACTCAAATGAGATAGGAGTAAAGGATGGGTGGCATCTCGGAAGAGAAGCCCCCAGGATGAGAAGATGACTCTGGAATTTGGTTAAAAAAGAAGATTGGGCGACAAGAAGAAGCCCCCAGTAAAGAAGAAAATTTGGTTGTGGAAGGGATGTTAATTGAGCTTGGAAGGTTGAAAATTGGGATGGTTGATAATTGGGTTGTGGAAGGAATGTTAATTGAGCTTGGAAGGTTGAAAATTTGGATGGTTGATAATTGAGGTGGTTGAAAGTTGTTAATTGGGATGGTTGATAATTGAGGTGGATAGTTGATAATTGAGGTTGAAAGTTGGGATGGTTGTATCCTTGAGGACTGCCTACATATTCACGTGAAGTGAAATCAAACCAGATCGTAGTTCTGAGGTTTGGTTAATTTTATTTGGGTGTTGTGGTTATATCCTTCTTGTGTAAGAAAGGACTGCCTACGTATCCACCTGAAGAGGTGAAATCAAACCATGCTCGTAGTTCAGGTGTGTGCCTAAGCTATGTTGTCAGGACCTTAAAGTGCATAGGTTAGGAGAGTATATTCGTTTGGTGACTTGAAGAATCGATTTGAGATAACTCCTTCTGATCATAGACCAAAGAAGTATAACTAATATTGTAAAAAATTTCCTTGTCATGTGAGCACACTTAGTGAACCCTAAGGATGAATTGGTTATATCCCATTCTGAGCAGAAAAGTATTTGAAGACTCCGTGTCTGGGTCAAGGTGAAACTGGATTGGATATTTGGAATGTGGAGCTCGCAAATAAGAGGCTTCAATGAGCAAATCTCTGGAGCTTGATTTTGTGGAGTTAAGGCTCGATGGGATTACGACTTGTAATATGGCTTGGAAATGGAGTCTCTTGGCTTGATGTAGCCTGAGCACATAAAGGCAGGTTAATTGATGCGGGATCAAGTTTCCATGTCTTGGCCCTAAAGGATGGGTATACTTGATGACCTTGAGAGGATTCTCAAAATTGCTAACTATCTCCCTGTAACGGTCTCGAGAAGGACATAGGGTGAGTGATGACTAAGTGAGGGGTGCTAGCTGACCATCTTTATCGATGTCTTGATTCTATATAGACTTCAGCAGTATTTCGCATTTTATTTCATACTCGTTCTTGATTCAGACTCAGATTCTTGATCTGGAATATATCTCGGCTTTTTGCTCAGATTCTTGAGTCAAGTTTTTGAAGATAACTTTGGATATTGATATTGAGTTGCTTGAATGAGCCTTCTTTTGTTGACTCTTTTGTCTAGGATTATTGAGCCTTTGTCTTTGCTCATGGCTCGAATCGTCTAGGAGTTTCATGGGTTTGAGTCAGACTAGCACCTCTGGTGTGAAACGGGATGGTGTTTAGTAAACAGGTTATTTATTATAGGGAATGGGCTTGCCTTCCGTCATGGATCGTTAATAAGGGGGGTGGTCTGGATTCGTCGTAGAATCTCTAGAGATAGGCTCGTCCTCAACTGGGGTTATAGCAAGGTTTCTATTGCCAGACATGGAATAGGTAAGGAAAATGAACATGGAGTTTCGGGTCCTCTATAACTCGGAATGGAATATCATTTAAGTGCACTCACACCGACTTGGAATGTGTTTTTGTTCATTTCAAAAATGTCTCAAATCAATTCTTGTTGTCACAAGAAAAGAGGAAAGGAAGAGATAGGATAGAATATGTGGATTGAAAACTGTACTTTTATTGAAATGAGTAATAAATGTATAGACTCGAGAAGACATGACTCGTGGGACAGCCCCCAGGTTGTCACTAGAAATGGAAATGGACACGAAGAAAGACACTATGACAAAATTATGGGATAGAAAGCCTAAGACTCGGACTCGGACTTTGACGCGATCTTAGATCTAGACTCGTAATCATCATTGTTATTTTCGGGGAATCCTCTTTCAGCATTTGGTAGCTTGAACGTCCGATCTTGATCATTGAACGATTTGAGCACCATGTCCTCGTTATTTGGGGTACTAGAAGGGTAAAGGCCCAAGAGACCTCCTGTCTTTGAAGAGTAAGACACCCATGAGGGTCATTCTTTTCTCTTAAAGGACTGAGGGTCGATAACGATATCTTGCCGCGATTGAGCGTATAGTGGATGGTATATTTGAGTTTGGAACATGCTTCAGTGTCGTGTCCATTACCCCTATGGAATAAGCAATATTGAGAACCGTCCAGAAGCGACCTCTCCTCTCGTACTTAGGGTCTGGGGTTGGACCGATCGGCTGGATCAGTCGTTTGGCAAAGAGTCTTTTAAAGGCGATCATGTAAGGTATGCCTAAATTGGAGAATGACCTTGGAGGCTGAGTTCCTCTTTCTGGTGAAGGTTCTATAAACTTCACGTCGGTAATGCAGATTGTTTGATTGTTGGGTACTTGAGAGCCTGTTTTCCTTCTTTTCACCAAATGATTGGTGGATCGTTCATCTTTTTTATTATCCGCGATATTGAACTCCCTATAAGGTCGCTTAGTTTCTGTACCCGAACAAGTTAGGAGCGAGAAAGAAATCCTACCATCCTCAACCCCATCTTGTATGACATGCATGAGTTTATAGCAATCTTCGGTATCATGCCTCCTACCCCCATGGTATTGACAATATGAATTGCCATCCCAAAATTTAGATTTCTTTTCTGTGTCTTGGCTAGGTCCTATTGGTTGAAGAAGACCTAGAGAGGATAATTTGTTCAAGGCTAGGGCATAAGGTATGCCTAGACTCGTGAATGACCTGGGATAGTTGTTAGATTTCTTTGACGAAGGCTCCATGAGGTTGCCTTTATTGATTTTGATTCCTGGATGAGAAGAGCTAGGAATAGATTGCTTGCCTTTTACTTTAGGACTGTTAGGTTGAGGATATGTCTGGACATTTTCCATCTTGAGAGGTTGGGCATCAAGCTTCTTACCCAATTCAGCAAACTGGTTCTCCATGTTGGAAAGCCGAGAGTTTAGATTATCAATGGCTCCTTCTAACTTGGAAAATTTATTGTTGAAGGCCATGGAAAGCTTGAGCATTCCATTTTGGATATTGTCGTCTTCAAGGACATTGATCTTTTCGTCATTACGAGGATTGGGGAGATGAGAACAGTCTAGAGATGATTCTTCGTCATGTTTAATGATATTAGACCCAAGAGGGTCGATTTCCTTAGATTGCGCGACAGAAGGTGGCTTAGTAAGCTTGCCCACTTCGACCATATCTTGGATGGTGTGTTTCAAGAGAAAACACTCTTCAATATCATGACCTCTACCTTGGTGATATAAACAGTATTTGTTGCCCTTCCAGAGGTTCACCTGTTTCTCTAAAGGTGGATCCGGAGTCGGCCCTATTGGATGTAGCTTGCCTTGGGCAGAGAGTCTCTTCAAAGCATCGGCATAAGACATGTATAAATTGGCAAGCACCCTTTGATGCCTCCCATGTTTCTTTTCGGTTGTCTTCAGCTTTTTAGGACGATGGTTATTGCGAGAGGTAAGCTTTGGACGCCCTAGACCAGAGGTTTCTCTAGGTGGCGTGTTCTTTTCCACCATCCCATTTTCAAGGGTGAGGACGCGAATGCTCAAATTTTCCACTGTAGCTTGAACTCGTAGGACCATGGCATAAACGTCTTGGAGAGACATGGTGATTGTGGCTTTAACTGCTTTGTGACCTTGCTGACTGATGGAACTTGCTGGATTCCTACTCGACAGAAATGATGCGCATTACAACTCGATTCGACATGGGATCACACATACCAAGGCAACAAACAAGGAACACAGGAAGGGACAAGTAAAGACGAGGGTAAGATGACAGATCCAGACTTGACTTGTGAATTCGTGAAACGTCGTGAGCGACTTTTCATGTTTGAATTCACGGTGCTTGACTTTAATTTTAGACTCGAGTGTTAACTTAGACAAATTGACATTTATATGGTTGACTGGATTGGCGGGATTGATGACACATGATGATTCTAGACTCGATGTTTGCTTATAGGTGTTAAGAAGACTGTTGTAGTTTAGACTCAAATTTGAGGCCCATTGAGACTCGTGTGTTGAGCCTCGGAACGTGTGACTCGAGGTGTCGAAAATGTTTAGATCTTAACTGAAATGGGGTATGGGGGTCCAACATGACGGCGTGACGCCTTAGGACTTGACTTGAATTTGAAAAGACCGAAAATGTAAAGGAAGCCGGATTTATGACTCGAAGGAGTTCCGACTAGGACATAGTTGGTTTGAATTCTGATTTTAACTTAGCCCAATTGAATTTACATATTCGCATTTACATGGTTGGAAAATATTTTGATTAAAACGTTTTTTTTTTTTTTTTTTTTTTTTTTGGGGGTTCGTTTTTTTTATTAAGGATTTTTTTTTGTACGGGTTTTGAAATGGGATTAAGGCCCGAAGTTTGACTCGACATTTGGACAGAGTTTCGGCTTATTTTGCACTATTTTTTGCCTTTTTTGAAAAATGTTTACATTTTTGAAAAGGGTTTTATTTTCATTTTACAAAATTCCTCATGGTTTCGTTTACAAAAGGTGATCACATATGATACAAGCATTCATACATGCATTATAACGGTATGCTGAGTGCATTTAAAAGGGTTTTTGCGTAAAAAGGTGGGTTGCCATACCAAGCAATCAAACCCTGGTCTGTGGAGAGGTTCGTGCCAAACATGGGTAAGGTCGGTTCCTAGTCCATTCCCTCGAGTAGTGAAAGTCCTTAATACAAACATGACTAAGCATCACGGTATGGTTGACGTCAATCGCTATCTATCTTTAGGCCCAGATAAGAATTTGGACCGTCCTGACGGGATGATTGGTCGAATGGGTTGGGTTGGGGCTAGGAAGGCCTAATAAAACAAACTAAGAAGGTCGAGTAATGAAAACCGACAACTGTCTCATATAAACTATTTCCTAACCTTGTTCAAGTTTCACCCTTGGCAACACGTATTAGGAAGTCCTTTTACTGAACACCTAATCCCGCCCGCCTCGATAGCGGCCTCTACTAATGATTAGGGAAGTTATTCATACTTGATATGTTGTCGATTATATGCATGCAATGCAACACCCAACGTTTTAATCCAAGCATGTCAATTAAACTAAGTCGGTGAACAATTTAATTAGCACTCGTTAATGTCGAAGTAGGGTTTAGATTAATTACATGTGAAAAACAAGTAAACATCCATGATAAAATACAATAAGTAAATAAAGAAATAAATTACAATGATTTAACTGATTTACGTCATAAACATGCTCAAACGAGTTTTAGAAATAAAAGAAAAGAATAAATGAAATAAGAAAAAATAGAAAATTGGAAAAATAAGGAAATTGAGAAATAAGGAAAAATTGGAAAATAAGGAAATTGGAAAATAAGGAAAAAAAATAAGGAAATAAAAAATAAGGAAATAAAAAATAAGGAAAATAAAAATAAAGAAATAAAATAGAGAATATGAAAAGTATGAATTATATGGAAAATATGTCGAATTATGGTGATAATAAGAATAATAGTTAACTAAAATCCTAATTAGAAACCCTACGTCAAAACGAGAAGAGTTGAGAGGCAGAAGCTAACTTAGAACAGGCGCCACATCTGCTGCGTCCTTTGGAAGAGGCACAACACTTCAGCGTCCGTTCTCCAGTTGGATTCTGACTGTAAGTCATACTCGTGGGTTGTTAATGTTCGTTAGTAATTTTAAGGCCGATTAGAACTCGAGTTGAAGTGATTAACAGATTACATACATACTAATAGTGTTATAAGATGATGAAAACGGATTGAAACGAATTTTTATAAGTTATATATTATTTACAATGTCGGAATCGAGTTTATATGCGAACTTGAAATTAGAGGCCGAAATTAAAGATTAAGAATCAAAGACGAAAACAGAATTGAAACATGTATCAAAGACGAATTCAAGGGACTTGTTATGAACAAATCGAGCCTCTTAAACCCGGGTTCGAATTTGTGACGAAAACCCGCAAATATTGAATTATAAGGGATTTATGTCGAATTATTATAATTTGAAAAGGATTGATTAGAACATGATTATAAACTGAAATCACAAGAGAAAAGAAAGAACAAGAAAAATAGAAAAAGTTGCAGAAGATCGAGGAAGAAGAAGAAGAGCAGAAGCAGCGGCAGCCTCAGGAAGAGGCGCAGCATGTACTGCGACTCTTCGAAGAGGCGCAGCATGTACTGCTACTCTTCGAGGAGGCGCAGCTACTGCGGCTGCGTTTCTTCTCGACGTTAGATCTCAACTGATTTGTAAATACGGTTTAAAAGATGGGTTTTAAAGATGGTTTTGAGTGTGCTTATGACATAAACTCGTACATTAATTACAAAATAAAAGTACAATAAATAAAATTGGGATTTTAGACCCTCAGACTTACATGTTAGCGTCGCGAGATTTAACTAAATCGGTTTTTACTGGTAACTCGACTCGATCTATAACACAAATATGAAAGTGCCCTTGAAAAAGGAATTAAAAAGATGTTGAATTATTGATTATGGTGTAGTGGTCAAATTGGTCGGTCATGAAACGTGAGTGGTACTCAGAATGATCTGAGCTTACGTGGTCGATTGATCAAGCACGTAGACATCAAAAGCTTAGAGCGCGGTCTTAGAATGCAAAGGGAGAAGAGAAGGGCGGACACTCGCGTGAAAAATATGTGAGGCAAAAGGTCTTTATTTATACTAATCACAGAATAAGGGTTTAGGAAAGAAAATAGGAAAGATAGACCCTTCCCCAAGCAAGCGCGTAGATGCGGACCTTGCATTAGATAAAAGCTACCCTGGAGAAGAGGCGCAGCAGGCACTGCGGCTCTTGGAAGAGGTGCAGCACCTGCTGCGTTATTTCCCCAACGGTTTCCTCCTGCGCAAGAAAGCGCGTTTGACAGTCTGTCGTATTTTAGGCATAACATTCTCTACAAAACTCGGAATAAGGTGATTTTGGTGGCGTTGGAAATCTGAGAGAAATATCTAGAAGTTTCTGTGAAATAGGCCAGACCCAAAAAAGTTGTTATCACCTCGTAAAATGGGCCTAAATGTCCGGTTGTCGTTTTAACTAAATGAAATGCACATTTGGTAATGTAAACTTTAAGTTTAGTCCAAAGAAGTGATATGGGACTAAAAATGAGATATACCCATAACATTTTATGACCTCCTAATCTTAGATAGACAAGCACATTGCTTTTTGACTCGGGATTTGACGGTTTTTGACCCGGACTCCAAATGTACTCTAATTACTACCAAAATGACCGTAATGACACCTAGATGACAACCAAGGGGTAGACACAAGTGTATGAGTTACCTTCTATTAACCGATTTACGAAACATCATAAAATCGCGACACATGCTAAACATGCGGCCCAATCATCACTGGGTGTTTGGCGGGAGGTGCAAACGAGGTATCAACACTGCTGTGCCTCTTTGAAGGGTCGCTGCACCTGCGGCGCCTCTTCAAGAGGCTGCCGCTGCTTCTGCTCTTCTTCTTCTTCCTCGGTTTTTCATGTTGTTTTCGTTTCGTCTCTTTTACTTTCTTATTTTCTTTCTTTTCTTTGTACATAAATTTTAATGCATTCCTTTTAATTATCACGTTTTATTTACGATCTAGATCCCTTATAATCAATATTTGCGGGTTTTTGTCACTAAATCAAACCCGGATTTTAGAAACTCTATTTGCTCATATCAAGTTTATGGAATTCATCCTTTGTACATGTTTCCGTTGTTTATTTTAAGTTTTTTTAGTTCTTTCCATGTTTGTTTCCATCATCATAGTCAACCTAATAAACATAATTCATTTTAACTCGTTTTAATTAGTTTTAATCCGTGTTCATCGCTTTTATGACGGTTTCATATGTAGTTCACATGTTAAATCACTTCCATTCGAGTCAAATATCAATAATTCATCATAAAACCTACCAACGAACGTTAACAAACCCGCGGTTCTGACTTCACAGCCAGAACCCAACTCAAGAACCCACGCAGTAATAGCTGCGCCTCTTCCAAGGGACGCAGCAGTACTGTGCGTGTTCTGAGATGGGCTTTGTCCCTGAACTTCCGTTCTCGCTTTGACCTAGTCTTTGATTGCGTAATTAAATTAACTATTAATCATAATATCACCCTTAATCTGCCCATATTTTCTAACCCTTTTTTTTTCTTTTCTCCAAATTTTTCCGTCTTAAGTATATCTTTGACGTAAATCAGTTAACTCATTGTAATTTCAATTATCGGTATTTATTTATCGTATTTATTATGTATGGTTTTTTTTTCACATGTAATTAATCTAAATTCCCACTTCAACATTAATAATTGCTAAATTACGTGTTAACCGACATAGTTTAATTCACATGCTAGGATTAATCTATTGTTTGTTACATTGCATGCATATAATCCACGACATATCAAATACGAACAATTTTCTTAATCATTAGTAAAGGCTGCTATCGAGGCGGGCGGGATTATGTGTCCAGTAAAAGGACTTCCTAATACGTACCCTCACCCCTTACTCCAAATCTATGTGAACATCCGTGTTCATTGACATCCACGAGAGTCATTCTAGACATAGAATGCTAAGGGTAACGAGTTCTTAGTGTTCATATCACTACTTTGTGTCTTGACATGGCACGAAGTATTCGAAAGGTTCTGATTTCCTATAAAAATTGGTGGCGACTCCACAAGTGCAGGCTTATTCAACCTTTCACCGGTTTCAATGCCTCACAAATCGGTAACGGCCCATGACGTGCTTTGGCTATCCAAGGTTCCGTGGAAGAAGTGTCGCCGCCTTAAACATTCACCAACGCGCGAGTGCGCGAGGCGCGGGTGCGCGCGGCGCGGGTGCGCGCGGCGCGGGTGCGCGCGGCGCGGGTGGCCCATGTCCCCAAATACTAATAGACTAATCGGTATGGTGGTGCCATAAATCCCTAAGTCCAATTAACTACTCGTTTTTGGGATTCGTAACATCATATTTTCATTTTTACGAAAGGTGAAATTTGCCCTCTTGCTGAAGAAGTGGGTGCTATTGGAGGGTGGCCGAGTTTTACTCCGGTGCTTCCTCCGACTCGGTTGTGTTATAAGGAGAAGTTTCGTTCTATGTTGGGCTTGTCAACGAGCCAAGTGAACTTCCTCCTTGCCCCCACGGTGTTGACATGTTGGCTCTTATTAACATCTTCTCAAACCACTTGGATGTCAATATCTCGTAGGTGGCTAGGAGAAGGGCTCTTGCCTTCTGCCTAGTGCATGCTTACCTCCTTGTTGATGCTTTGAAGAAGAAGGGGTTAAGATGGTATGGGAACATGACCCTTATGTATATTGTTGAGGAGATGGAGCACGGATGGGATCCATCATGGTTGGTGCTTGGCGAGATTGTCCAAGCTTTGGACAAGAAGGGGGCTTGTGGAGAAGCTCCTTCGTTTGGATATCGAAGGATCCTCTAAGTATGGCTCATGGAGAGGCTAAGGTTGTAACACCCCCTTCTTACCCGGTCAAGGTAATTAGGAGATGTTACCATCTCGGTTTTCCGGGGCAGTGAAATCGGAATTACAATTGAGAAACTTTATTAAACAAATAACAAGTTTAGTTATTACAAACATAAACTGATGAATAAATGAAATACAACTCGTCTATGACTATGTCATCTACCAAGTGACTATGTACTCGAATCCAAGTCCGTAGCGTGGCCCGAATCCCGATCACGTCAATCAAGCAAACCTGTACATAACCTGCTCCCCATAAGATCGGAAATATCATATGGATCGACACAGGCCACCCCGGAAATAGGTGACAATTACACAGACACAACAAATGTTAGTTTCAATACACTACAACAATTTTAGGCTAAGAGGACGCCCTTTAGAGTACGGTTGGGGACATGACCGTCTTCTATCAACCAATTAGTTTTGGCGCAATAAGTGATCACATAAGTAGGACGGTTAATAAAAAGACCCATCCTCATTGTAAAAATAAAGAGGACGGTTGGTCAATAAAACCGTCCTCTTCTTAATGTACAAGACGGTTATTTAGTATAACCGTCCTCTTATTTTTTAATACTGACATCAAAATTCTCGTATTCCTCTTAATGCCCGATTGCCTTCTCCTCTTATTCAAACACACTCTATTCTACCCTAGCATAACCATCATCTCCGCCTTTCTCACCACCATCACATACACTGATGCTACCACCACCGCGCCTTGGAAACCACCACAATCACGTTCTCCTTCATTATCGCCCTAACGCAACACCAACGATGGCCTTCTTTCATCTCCTTACTGAGGTACTGTGTGTGTTTATATTTTGTTTAATTAATACAAATTGATCTTGTCAACAGCATAATTGAACAATTATATCAATTCTGCATATCATCATATTCTTAATTTAATAAATATTGCTTAGGGTCGGTTTCAGCGATTTAGGCAAAATCGTCATCTGGGTTAGCTATTTAGGTGTGATTATGTTTAAACCCAAAACTAAAAACTTGATACTTCCTATTGAGGTAAATCGCAAAGCCATATAGCGATTTCACCTAGTTCATTGTCCAATCGCTATTTTGTCGGCGTTTAGCTAAAATCACCCATTATTGACAACCATAGACGACAACGCCATCACTTTGGCAGCTCCCACGATCATCATCTTTGTTGTGCTTCTTCAATTACTCCCTACTTATTTTGACCGCCGAAGCAAGGTACTTTCTTTTAATTTCATCAACATCCCCTTAACTTTGTTTCTGATCTGGCACTATTTACAATGCTGCAGATTTTTATTTTCCACATTCAACTCTAGTTTCGCTTGTAATTTAGGTTTTCGTTTTGATTTGTGTTGTTATTTGACGAATTTTACTTAACTGAATTTGAATTAGGATATGTACCAATTTGTTTTTCATATACTCGTAGAATTGAAAAACTGATGTATTCGTGTTGTTAGATATTTAATGATTTGATCAAGTATATGTTTCTTGCATTAATAAATCAATACTTTTATTCCCATTTATGAAAGGAGGTGCATAGGTGAAATAGCTGTATAGCTTAGCAATTTACCTCAATAGGGTATCACCAGAATTGGGTTTATGGAAGGAGGAGCTTTGGTTTTTTGGATTTAAACATACTCACACCTAAATCGGCCGACCTAGATGGCGATTTTGCCTAAATCAACACCCAAATAGCGATTTGAGTTGTGTCGTTTGATCTAGATACAGACTTTTAAGGATATTAAGGTCCAGAACATTTCTAGATGCATAGACACTCAAGTCTCGTGTCGAGAATCGCTCATGTTGAAGGATAGTGAGTCCGAAGTTGAGGATGCGACCTTCACAAGAAGAAGAGAAGAAGATGGAAGCAATTCACCCATAAAACAAGGACAAATAGGTAAATTTTTATTTGAATGTCATGCTTAATAATTCCAGTTTTTTGTTTTTTTTTCAATTATATAAAGCTTTGATAATTTACTTGAAATGACTGTTTATTCTATTTCCCATTGTTAAGGTTTGGTACCTTTACAAGCCTATTCCTTGCTTATTTGTGCCTTATAAACACAAAACTAAGGTATGTATGTTTCTTCGTAGAACCATCGACAATTGAGAAAACGATGCATAGCAAAAATCTTCCTTGAATTGCGTTATTTACTTTATTCTATAGTTGCATCTCATTTGTAATTAATCTCCTTCCGTAAATATGCTTGTATCCTCTAGTATACAAACCCGTGTGCATAAGTGTGTGATTGAAATTAAGCATGCCCACAAAAAGCTAGGATCAACATGGCCTACCTCTCTGGTTGTGTTCTGTTCTAACTAAGAAAATCACAATTGAAGCCAGCCCTATTTGCGAATGTATGCTCTTCTTATGCTCTTTCTGGCTTTCCCTCGCCCTTTTAGTGCCTTCCCTATTTGCTACTCGAGTTAAAAGTCTTAGATTTTATTAAAGACGCGCATTTGCTCTTCTAATTGACTCTTTTAGAGATTAATAGATGCCCAATCAGCTTCTCTCGTTTGAAGTGAAGGTTGTGGGAGGCGGTCTGATCCCTGAGGCCTGGCTATTTGCTCTTGTCTGGTTCTGGTATGCCTATCCTATTCTACTAGGCGCTAGGCTAGATCTTACTTCTAGATTCAGTGTTAAGAAGAGAGTTAAGAGAGCTGCTCAATCAAAGCACAAGAATGGGGTATATCGAATAAATCAACTACGATATTTCATATTTCATCTATTTCATATTCTATTACTACAAACATGATAGTTTTCTAGCATATCACTTCTCTGCTGCATTTTCAAACCATATGAGCCATTAACATACGCTGAGACAACCAATTAATCCCCATTGATTCAAAAGGGATGGTGCCTTTACTTAGTACGCTTTGATATTTATGCACAATTTAGCAATTATCATTTTTTTGTGGTAGGTATTGGTTGAACTGTTAGTGAGTATTCATTGTACAAGTTCATATGGATTTTGTGCCCACATCATTGGTTTCAATTTGCTGCCTCGCGAGCTACCTCTCTGTTCTTTGAAACCAAAGAAACAAGTTGTACACTGAAACAAAACGAGTGCATATATTTCTCGCGAGGTAGCTCTATTTTGACTACCTGACTAAGGAAAGAGAGTTTTCGAGAATTATCCCCTCATGCATTTTACATCCTCAATTGCATATATTTCTCCCTGAAGTGTACTTTCTCATTACTGAGATGTAAAACGAGTGCATTCTGATCAACGTATCAAATACTTCTCTTGTGCCTATTCTGTACAGTTTGATGAGCAGAAGGATCAAGTAGCTGTAGAGCAGATACTACGTGTTATTTTTCTAGATGTCGAGCGTCCCAGTATGGTAAGTCATGTCCTTTAGCTGCTACTGCTGAATTCCTTTCCTGACTTTTTCCACAGTTGTTTAAAATAGCACTCTTCCTATAAACACATTGAACAACAAAGTGACTATGCGCTGAAGTGTTGCTTCTTGATTGGTTTTGCAGCTCTTGACAAATTAAACCGTCGATTGGCTGAGGCAGAAGGTGAGCTCGAATCACGAAAGAAACCCGTAGAGAACGTGGGTCCCAAGATTATTGGTGAAGGACTTGTTATAGATGAATGGGTCAGCTACTATCTCACAGGACATGATTTTATTTCTGATTTTATTTTCCAATTACTCTTACATCGTCTTGTAGTGCTTCTTGTCTTGAATCCAAACTAACACTGGATAAATGTAGACCAATCCTTTGTTTTCATTTTCTGATAAAAGCCAAGAAACTGTAATAAGATTACTGGCAGATGTTAGCTAGCTTAGGCGTTTCGCCGGTAAAATTATCGAGTGCCATGAGTGGTGATACTCTTGACATGGTTTGAAACGCTAAGATATCAAAATTGTCTGTGACTCTCTACACACCGAAATAAAAAAACATATCGAATCAATGACGATTTCTTATCGTCTGTTTCACACTTTCACCCGTTAATGCTGAACTTTTTTCTTTTTCTTTGTTTGCTGCAGAAGGAAAGAAGAGAGAGATTACCTCGCGAGGCAGCAAGTTGTACACTGAATACTCCCTATTTATTCATATGAACTTTAATTTGTTTCTTTGGTTTCAAAATTGCCTTTAATTTGTTTCTTTGGTTTCAATATTTATTTCGTTTTATATAAATTACACGTGTTTATATGTAAATAATTGTAATTGTGTTTTTTGGTTGTATGTAGTTCATGTTTAACGCCCAAGGACATACTGGGTTGAGCAAATTGACGAGGTGCGGGACATTTAGGCAACATATGCATTGCAGTTTAAGGCGCAAGTATTTGATGGCAACATTTAAAGTATTCTAACACTTGGATGTTATCTAGATAGCTTAAAAGTATGGTGTGTGGACGGAAAAACTCTTGTTAGTGCTTGTGTTATACTTATTTTCAATAGTTCGTAGTTTGGAGGTTCAAACTTATTCCGTTTTGTTTGGTTGGATTTAGAGTATACATGTAAGAGTTGTGGATTTTGTGAAATATAGGTATCAATGAAGCAATTTTTATTTCAAAAATCTAGTTGTCAATGAGCATGGATTTGATTTTATAAATTGGCGATAGATTGATAAATTGGCGCCAAAAAATGGGTGGGCTATATTCAGAAATTGGCGCCAAAAAAGGGCGAGCTATATTCATAAAATGGTGCTAGATTGATTTTAAAAAATAGATGTAAAGAGGATGGTTCCTTGACAAAGCGTCGTGAAGTTGGCGCAAAAATTATGCGCGCAATGTGTTCAAAACAAGACGGTTGAGCCGTCGAACCGTCCTCCTTAAAAATGCAAAGAAGACGGTTCCAAACCCCAACCGTCCTCTTGTGAAAATCAAAAGAGGACGGTTTGACTTTATGTCAACCGTCATCTTAGGCAACGATGACGAGTGAATTAAAGACGGTTGTTTTAAGATTTTAGGACGGTTTTTAACCATCCTCTTTGCCTGTTTTTGTAGTAGTGATAAATAAATAAGGTGTGACACGACTCGAGTGAGTGAGCAGACAACATGACTATGACATGAATGAATCACTATCAAGCAACCACCACCAAGGTACCGGGACAAGCCCAGACATACCGACACAAACTGGTACCGGGACACGCCCAACCATACCGATATCCACAAACAGGTAGCGGGACACGCCCAGACGTACTTAGTCCGGAAGCCAACCGGATCCCCTGCCATAAGTCATGTCTCAACAACACGCGTCCCTCCGTAACTCAAGCGACTCAAGCGGAAGACGGTCTCCTAACCGCCTTCCGTCTCCAAAACAATCAACAAGAACAATCCTCCAACACATGTAAAATCACAACATACAATGGACAACATATGTCAAATACGTCACAAATACCAGTTCCTCAAATATCCCGACTCCTCGAGTCGTCATGACCAACAACATGCAATACGACTCACTTAATGCAATTAAAGGATAAAAGACTCATTTAATAAATAAAGACAACAATGAAACTGAGTAGGATTAACCTACGTTTTAGCAAATCTCTGTAAGCAATCCGAATAAATAATCTTCCATAAAAGCAGTCACCTAAATATAATAATTAAATAAAATAAATTACTAACTAATCTAATTAAATTATAATTATATAATTTAATATAATTAAACTCAAATCCCGACTAACATCCCCCGCTAACCATGTTCAAAACCCGACTCACGACCCACTGTACGATAATTAAAACACATCTTAAAGTTCTAACCCAAAACCCGCAAACTCGCACACAACCACACGGTTTAAACCGTGTTGGGCAGCACCAGAACAGCCCCCTAACCACCCGCCATCAAGGCCAACACCACCACCATAAACCACCACAGTCAACCACCACATACACCACACACGGCCACCCATTCAGGTGTCACAACACCAACAAACTGGAGCAACAAAAAAACCCGACAATACCTGACACACATGACATACACACCCACAAACACCACTAAAACCACCTCCACCGTGAACCACCACCACCCGCACCTGGTCACGGTGGTCACACCCACTGGCCAGCACCAGTATCACCCCCACACGACCCCCACAACCCCAACAAGACACGACAGCAACAACAACGATCAGCTACACATCCAACCCGTATGTCTCCTTTTGGACCCATTTTACACTACCCAAACGCCAACCATTACACCACCTAAACGCCACCTATTCCACCACCCATTACCACCCCTATAACCCCAACTGAAACCCCGATAAAACCCACCCAAAATCAGCCCTAAACAACCATGAAAGGTGGGTCAAAAATCCGTCTTAAGACGGTCACAAAACAACAACAAATACTCATAAGATGACTCGGTCAAACCCCGTTTTTTGGTGGTCAACGGGGTGGTCAATGACGGTCAGAGGTGAGACGAGGTCAAGGCGGGTCAACGGTATAAATTAAATAATATATAAACAAGTTTGAGATGGTTTTACCTTACGATCTCGAGGCGGAGGGACAAAATCTTCATTCTTCTAATTTCCCTCTTTTCTCTCTTTTTATCTCTTCTCTCTTTTGTATGGTGGAAAATATGATGTTGTGAGATTGTGTTTGGATAAGGGTTGGGTGGATAAGCGTGAGGTATATAAGGTGAGGGTATATATACATAAGGTAGTATACGAATATGTATACAAGTATCGTATTGCGTATTATTATTATTATTATAACTTATACTTATTATTATTACTATTATTATTATTATTATTACTATTATTACTATTATTACTATTATTACTATTATTACTATTATTATTATTATTATTACTATTATTACTATTATTACTATTATTATTATTATTATTATCATTATTACCATCCTATAATAATAATTATTATTTTATTATTTCGTCTCATACGTAATTGTATAAAATACAATATAATATTATTTATGTAATTATAAAATACGGAGTATTACAATCTTACCCCCTTAAAATAAACTCCGTCCTCGAAGTTTCACCTCACTCTTCCCTTTCCGGCTCTTTCCACAATCTCATGTGTATTCTCTTCCCAAAGTTCGGTGTTCAACTCTCACTACTTCCTCGTAACTCTCACTACTTACTCACATTCCATACTTTCTTTTTCCTTAATATCCGAATTGTTGCATTCACTCCCCCTAAAAGAGAATTTTGTCCCGATGTTCAATTGTCAAACCTCATAATGTACTTTCATATTATCATTACTAAATTTCACAAATGACTATGATCCAGGTTCAATACTCTCTCTCACTTATTGCAAATCCGTAATCAAATCTCATATAGTTATAATTCCATTGATATAAACCCCCCCATCTACAAGCCTCCCAAAAGTCAAGTGTAGGTCAAACCCACGGTTCCAATCTAAGTCCTATAAATAACTCTCGATTCATGTTGGTTATATGTAATCATATCTATCACGGGGTATAATTCGATTATTACTACGTATCTATATCACGTCAAATCTCATACTTTCACATTTATGCACAACAATCGTGAATATGCGGACTCCAGTAAACATATAATTAATGCAAAAATTACTCGCTATGTGACTCAACAATATTCAACATTCCCATTTTCGAACATCATGCCACGCATATACCTCGTTAAATCCACCACATGATCACACATGTGTTTTCCATATTCGTTCCCATCCATCATCAACACTTTCGCGAATGACCACAATGCGACACATAATTGGCATTTTTCACCTTACTTTTACACAACAAGATAAAATCACGTCGGGCAACACACATCAAACAAGATCATTATATCATTTCTATTATCAATCCACTCATGTCGAATCAACGACTTCCATTTACTTCCAAAATGCTACACCATATAATCAAACATAAACAATTCACAAAATAGCACCCATGTAAGGTCAATCATTGTCATCCAACACAAGTCAACTAATATAAACCGCGAAATAAGGGTACAAGTTCAATATTTGGTCAAATATCAACAAAATAAGGGTCAAAGCAGTCCACTCGGTCGAGTGTAGGAAGCCACTCGGCCGAGTAGGCAGCCACTCGGTCGAGTGCATCATGCACTCGGTCGAGTGTCACCTGGGGCATAATGTTTTCATTCTCAACTCGATTCTAAACTTCCCTATTTCATCACATAAATGCCAATAGGCTCTGATGGTGCCTAACACACCATTAAATAACCGAATTTAAGAATAACTCTTGGCCCTATGGCCATCATCATTGCACAGTTAAGATAAAACATCTGGGACACACTACCGACACAAAATACTATTTTATCGTTCTTTTCGCAATCGTTCTATTTTCTCCCCATATCCGGCGACGGTATCACCATACCGTCATCAACAACCACAATAGTCATGTCGGTAGCCACAACACTTATACTATCTCAACAACATGGCCCTAAACACTCATTACTCTTAAGGAATAACAACAACATCATAAAACAAATGGACAATACCACAAGTTCACGATTTATGCCATGGACGCTTTACTTGACAATTGGGAGGCAGCTTTAGAAACATCTATACTACCACTCATAGGTCGGAATCCAATACAACCACTTTCACACTTATATACATACTCGAATCAATCGGCTACATTCTATAACACGAATAATCAAATACCTCAATAACATGATTGAATCCTCAAGCACCAAAAGCCACACTCTTACTTTCATGACCGCGAGAACCAATCTTGGTAATACCAAATCTACCATCATACATCTCAATAGTCTATCAACCAAATTTCCAAGTCATGCTCAATAAGGATATCCCTCAACATGCAACTAAAACGTCATTCAAAATCCATAAGCTCAAACACTCAACAAATATCCAATCTAGACTACACATCACTCATTATCCACAATTTACCTCATACACCTATCTTACTCAACTCAAGACACCTTACGCAAGCAAAAGTCACTTTCTCATACTCCTAATTTTCTAGATAAACTATGTACAAAATCACCAATATCACCGCTTAACATAAGAGATTTCTTCCTCAAAAGTCAATAACCATTCTACGTCCTAATATCTCTAAATTTTCATACTCTATGTTCCCCAACACATAATCTTACATCAATCGTTTTCATTCACGATTTCCTTACCCACAATACGCACATTACCACCATATCGAATCTAGTTTAAACACTAACAACCATTTCCACAACTTACACCAATAACATCCTTATTCCTCAAATAACTCTTTCTCTTTCACAAATTCGTACACCTATCTACTTACACGGCACAAATCCACATCGATTGAATAAACTTATCGTAAACCTATGTCTCCCGCTCCTAACTCTCAAGATACCATGTTTACTCATCACACATTATTAACAATTTGCTCTTTATCGTAATAAGCTCGTCAACTTAATCCCGTGTCACATCCCTTCAATCACAAGTCTATACGTCCTTACTCATCAATACCATACAACTCACAAAGTTAACTAAGCATTGACCCATATAAGCAAAACAACACATCATTAACAAAGATTGCAACACCATGAAACAAGGAAGCCATGTTTTAAATACAAAAAAAATGCAAAGCTTAATCATATACACTATGGTAAAAAAAAAATTTGGGCAAAAATTTTAAGGTAAGATTATCAAATTAAGGCAATACATAGTATTATTAACAGAGTTTGGGTCTTATTACTCCATTAAGTCAAGAAAAAAAAAGTTTAAAACAAAATTTTTAAAATTTAATACCATACCTAGCGTCGTCAAACAACATTTCAATCCTTATGACATAGCGAGATAAGAACTGGGGTATAAAATGTAAGACTCCAAGGTTAATGCCAACACAATGCAACATCAACAAGGACTAAGTGCCAAGAAACAATCAAGTCATGTTTGAATGCAAAATCAAAATCATTCATTTGAGATGAGATTTCAAAAGATTTTGGACAACATAAAAATAAAATGAAATTTTGATTCAAAATAATACATGTCGTTACTAACAAAGATAGTGTCTAATTAGTCCATTAAACTAAGTTTCAAACACGAAAACTTATAATTTAAACAATACGGTTTCAAAAATTTTTGGAATAAAATTTTCAAGAAAATTTTCAAAAGCACGACAAAGTTGGTAATAGCAACCACACTTTGGTTCTTGTTAAACCGTCAACCAAGTAACAAATACGAAATCAAATTATTTACCCAAAAACATATACTTTCGAATTCATAAAAAAAAATTCGCAAACGTTTGACATGAAAATTTCATACTTGACATCATAAATAATGTAAAACGGTGATTAATATGATGAGTCAAATAAAACATGGAATTAATTAACAAACGTTAAAGGGAATAGCACGGATTTAAACGAAACCAAATTGGAATAAATTAAGACTACTCACATTATTTAATTAATAAGAATTAAGAGATAAAACGGAG
Source organism: Silene latifolia (assembly GCF_048544455.1). Classification (NCBI taxonomy): domain Eukaryota; kingdom Viridiplantae; phylum Streptophyta; class Magnoliopsida; order Caryophyllales; family Caryophyllaceae; genus Silene; species Silene latifolia. The sequence goes on along the minus strand of NW_027413123.1, from coordinate 198,639 downwards.
TAGAAAACTTAAGTCCAAGCAACAATCATCCACAATGGAGTTTTAGAAAAATATTTAAGGAGATTTTGGTATTTTTGCTATGGGGAATGACGATGAAATGCAAGAAACAAAGTAATAATACAAATTTCGCGAATTTCACAACCCAGAAAATGGCATTCGGTCGAGTGATGAGTCCACTCGGTCGAGTGACTCGCTTCCATAAATTTTGAAGTTTTTGGAAATTGGTCCACTCGGTCGAGTGACTTGTACTTGGTCGAGTACTAGCTCGTACTCGTCTGGGTGCCTCTCTATGGTTTGCAATTTCCGACTAAGGATTACTTCTTATACTATCGACTACTTTACTAACAACTATTACTAATCATACTCTAACTATAACATTTGTGAAATTTAAACATGTATGGTATTAAAATACTGAAGGACGGGGTAACGCCACTCACACTCTAGCACGTTAATAACCTCTTCCGAAATATGTTACACACACAACTCTTTTCATCCAACTAAAACATGTTATCACATATTATATGAACAATTATATCATGCAACAATCCTATCCATTATGCAATTTACGGTTCCAAACTCATCATATTCAAAAACGCAATGCTTATACAAAAAAATGCATTTCATATGAAACATTCCACTTGTATGACATATATCTCACTCAAGTAAACATTTTAATTACATTATTTCAACTATAATATGTTGTCATTTACCACACAATTTCTTTTTTTTTTTTTGGTGAAATGTGAGAAATTATATAAATCATAAAAATATTAATTACATGTGACTATATATGGTGATCAAACACATAACACAAACTATCATTCTATTAGACGCATTCTAGTAAGCCAATCTCTCCCAGCACTTGTCATCGTTGTTCTATCTCGGGCTCGAACTCGTATTCTCATCTCCTCCAAGATAGTTCTTGCCACACCTTCTGGACATAGCAACACATTCTCAGTCCTACCTTTATTTCTCTGCTGCCATACCTGATACAATAGACCCAACATCATTGCAATCTGTACTCCCTTCTACAGCACTGTTCCTATCCTCTGCACGCACCAATTCAGCACATCCCTTATAGGAAAGGTCCAAACAGTTTCCTTATTCAACTCTCTAATGATTCCTCTAATGTATAGGCATTCACAGAACAAATGCTCAATGGTTTAAGAGGCTAGACCACACAGAGAACATTTGTCCTCAATGTCCAACCCAAACCTGGCTAATTTAACAGCTGTATTCAAAGCATCATGAGCAACAAGCCACCCCATACCACACAATTTCTATATCATGCAAGATGCTTAACAAAACTATAACACTAGTATAATCATGCAACATTTCGCTTCGCATTTCCCGACTCATAACCACCCACGTAGTGACCAACCGAAACAATATGATCTAGTTTTGAAATGAGGGATCCTTCTCACCCAAAACTGACCTCCTTTTGTACTCATGTCGGGTTCATTTTATTAGACACTCCTACATTCATTTTGGTTTATTGGTTTAGGTTCCAAAATCGTCGCTCTGATACCACTTTGTAACACCCCCTTCTTACCCGGCCAAGGTAATTAGGAGATGTTACCATCTCGGTTTCTCAAGACAGTCAAATCGGAATTACAATTAAAAAACTCTATTGAACAAATAACAAGTTTAGTTATTACAAACATAAACTGATGAATAAATGAAATACAACTCGTCTCACTATGTCATCTACCTAGTGACTATGTACTCGACTCCAAGTCCGTAGTGCGGCCCGAATCCCGATCACGTCAATAAAGCAAACCTATACTTAACCTGCTCCCCATATGATCGGAAATATCATATGGATCGACACAGGCCACCCCGGAAATAGGTGACAAATACACAGACACAACAAACGTCAGTTTCAATAAATAAATAAAGTTTGACACGACTCGAGTGTGTGAGAAGGCAACATGACTATGACATGAATGAACCACTATCAAGAAACCACCACCAAGGTACCGGGACACGCCCAGACATACCGACAACCACACTAGTATCGGGACACGCCTAGCCATACCGATATCCACAAACAGGTACCAGGACACGCCCAGACGTACCGGGTTCGGAAGCCAACCGGATCCCCTGCCAGACGTCGTGTCTTAACCACACGCGTCCCTCCGTAACTCAAGCCATTAATGTGCACATCCCTCTTGGAGTGGGAAACTCCAAGAGGCGACTCAAGAGGAAGACGGTCTCCCAACCGCCTTCCGTCTCCAAAACAATCAACAACAACAATCCTCCAACACATGTAAAATCACAACATACAATGGACAACATATGTCAAATACGTCACAAATACCAGTTCCTCAAATATCCCGACTCCTCGAGTCGTCACGACCAACAACATGCAATACGACTCACTTAATGCAATTAAATGATAAAAGACTCATTTAATAAATAAAGACAACAATGAAACTGAGTAGGATTAACCTACGTTTTAGCAAATCTCTGTAAGCAATCCGAATAAATAATCTTCCATAAAAGTCGTCACCTAAATATAATAATTAAATAAAATAAATTACTAACTAATCTAATTAAATTATAATTATATAATTTAATATAATTAAATTCAAATCCCGACTAACATCCCCCGCTAACCATGGTTCAAAACCCGACTCACGACCCACTGTACGATAATTAAAACACATCATAAAGTTCTAACCTAAAACCCGCAAACTCACACACAACCACACGGTTTAAACCGTGTTGGGCAGCCCCGAAAATGCCACGAAAATAGCCCCCTAACCACCCACCATCACGGCCAAAACCACCACCATAAACAACCACAGTCAACCACCACATACACCACACACGGCCACCCAATCAGGCGTCACAACACCAAGAAACAGGAGCAACAAAACAGCCCGACAATACCTAACACACATGACATACACACCCACAAACACCAGTAAAACCACCTCCACCGTGAACCACCACCACCCCCATCTGGTCACGGTGGTCACACCCACTGCCCAGCAACAGTATCACCCCCACACGACCCCCACAACACCAACAAGACACGGCAACAACACCGATCAGCTACACATCCAACCCGTATGTCTCCTTTTAGACCCATTTTACACCACCCAAACGCCACTCATTCCACCACCCATTACCACCCATTACCACCCCTATAACCCCCACTCAAACCCCGAAAAAACCAACCCAAAATCAGCCCAAAAAAACCACAAAAGATGGGTCAAAAATCCGTCTTAAGACGGTCACCCACAACAACAAATACTTATAAAATGACTCGGTCAAACCCGATTTTTTGGTGGTCAACGGGGTGGTCAATGACGGTCATAGGTGAGTCGGGGTCAAGGCGGGTCAAGTGTATAAATTAAATAATATATAAACAAGTTTGAGACGGTTTTACCTTACGATCTCGAGGCGGAGGGACAAAATCTTCATTCTTTTAATTTCCCTCTTTTCTCTCTTTTTCTGTCTTCTCTCTTTTGTGTGGTGGGAAATATGATGTTGTGAGATTGTGTTTGGATAAGGGTTGGGTGGATAAGAGTGAGGTTTATAAGGTGAGAGTATATATACATAAGGTAGTATACGAATATGTATACAAGTATTGTATTGCGTATTATTATTATTATAACTACTTCTTCTTCTTCTTCTTCTTCTTCTTCTTCTTGTTCTTCTTCTTCTTATTATTATTATTATTATTACTATTATTATTATTATTATTATTATTATTATTATTATTATTATTATTATTATTATTATTATTAATATTATTATTATTATTATTATTATTATTATTATTATTACTACTATTATTATTATTATTATTATATCATTATTATTATTATTATTATTATTATTATTATTATTATTATCACCATTATTATTATCATTATTACCATCCTATAATTATTATTGTTATTTTATTATTTCGTCTCATACATAATTGTATAAAATACAATATAATATTATTTATGTAATTATAAAATACGGAGCATTACAAAGGTAGGTTGAGCCTCCGATTGATGCTTCTTCATACTCCTTCTGTCACTTTCCAATGAGAAAGGAGTTGTATGCGAATAGCTTTGCATCCACCGAGGTCTATTGGACCTCGAAATTGGTGGAGGAGGGCCGTCCTCATATCCGTTTCTCCTTTCTCTTTGATGGTTGTGGGCTTGAAGGTTGCTTCCTTCATTTATACCAAAAGGGTTATGAGGCAAATGGGCCATCAACAAAAGGTATCCACCCAAGATACTCTCGTCCAAGAGAGTGTTTTTCGGAACTGCGAGCTTGTGGACATATTTGAGAGATGGTGGGCCACTCGGCCAACTTGGGAGGTACCAAACCCTGCTTCAACGACATGAGTGACTCTCGCTTATGTCAAATGATCAAGAGCTCAAACCTTGGAAGAAAGGTCAAAGTTCTGCAAAAATGAAGCCGTCGATTTGAAGTATGGGGAGGTTGGCAAGGCAAACCGCACCATCTTTGACAGCTTTGCCGATGACGTTAGCCCAATGTGGTAAGGCCACCGAAGAGGAGGAGCTTGAGTCCCAAAGAGATGGTGAGCCGGGTGTGGGCTCGACTTGGGCCGAGCATGGGGTCTTGTAAGAGACCGGATACCGTTGCCGTTGTGGATCCAATGAGGATCCGTTTCAAAGAGGAAAACCATGTTAGGCGGGCTAACAAGAAAAATAAGGGGAAGATGTACCCCGAGAGAAAACGCAAGGGTAGAATGGAAGAATGAAGACCTCTATCACCCGCTTTGTTATTATGTTGTATTAGTATTTGTGTGTTTTTATTATGTTGTACTAGCTATGTATTATTTGTTTTCGTGCTAGTGTTACTATTTAAGATGTTTTGGCTGAGATTCTAGCTTGGTAAGTTGTGGACATGCTTAGCTCCATTTTTTGTCAAGTTTGTAATCTTCGACATTATTAATTAAATAAGAGGATTGCTCGTGCTAAGTAAATGTCGTGAACACTTGTTGTTTCTTCCACCCATTTGTAAAGGCAAATCAGTTTGAATTATCCTAAACATTGCACATGTGAAGGGTTTTTTTTTTGTGGGAAGGGAGAAAGGCTCTTTTTTGTGGAAAAAGGGAATGCTCTCCCTTTTTGAAATTTGTATGGGTTATTGTTTTTTTGTGTGGGGATGGTTGTATCCTTCTTGTGTGAGAAAGGATTGTCTACGTATTCACCTGAAGAGGTGAAATCAAACCATGCTCGTAGTTCAAGTGTTTGGTTAATATTTGTTTGGGGTGTTGTGGTTGCCTCCTTCTTGTGTAAGAAAGGATTGCCTACGTATCCACCTAAAGAGGTGAAATCAAACCATGCTCGTAGTTCAGGTGTTTTGTTAATTGTGTAAATGGATGGTGCCTTTCACAGATCAAAGGCATGTTGAAACATGGCAAGATGCCGTAACTTCGACTCGATTAAACATGTAATTTCAAATAAGAACGTTTTGTGGAATTGACTTGAAAGGGAGATTGCGGTCACTAGTTATGAAACTAGAAAAAGTTTGTTGGTTTCCATTGCGTTCATTAGTCGCAAAACTAGGGAATGGTTTTTGGTTGCTATGGTTCAAGGGTAATATTTCTTAAGTTGGTCTAGGATGGTCAGATTTGTGAAGTCCTCCCCGTCTAGGTCACTCAATATCACCGCGCCCCCCGATTGGATTTTCTTAACTTGGTATGGCGAGTCCATTCCGCCTCAGGGACTTGACTTTCTAGTAGGATGCATAGAGATGGAACTTCCAACTTTACAGGTTGTATTGACTCCATACGATATGCTAGGTAGAATGGTGTTTCTCCTGTTGGTGTTCGAATGGAGGTTTGGTATCCCAGAGTGCAAAAGGGAGTTGCATCTTTTTAATGATGGTTACAAGCGTTTTGTTTGTTGCCTCTACCGCTCCGTTGGTTTGGGGACGATAGGGGGCTGATCGGTGTTGTTTGATTTTGTATTTGTCCAGTAAGGCTTGTATTTCAGCCCGGAAGTGGGAGCCTTGGTCGCTGATGATTTCATGCCGGTACCCCATATCTGCATATGATGTTGTCTTGGATGAACTTGGCCACTTGTTTGGCGGTCAAGACTGCATAGGATTATGCTTCCATCCATTATGTGAAGTACTAGATTACGACGAGAACAAAGCAATGTCCTTTGGTGCCTATTGGGTTGACTTTGCCGATGATGTCGATGCCCTAGGTCGAGAAAGGCCAGGGTGATGTCATGGTGTATAAAAGGGATGGTGGTATGTGTTGTATGTTGGTAAAGATTTGGCAATTGTGGCAATGTTTGACGTAGTTTCTGCAATCGGCTTCCATGGTGGTCCAGTAGTAGACTAACCGCATGATTTTCGGGCTAGCATCATTGCGCTCATGTTAGGGCCACATTATCCGTCGTGGACCTCTTCCATGACATTCTTGGCTTTGCAGTGATCAATGCAAAGGAGAAGGATCCCCTGTGGTGGTCTTTTGTATAGTTGTTCTTGGTTTATCATGAATTATGATGCAAGTAAACAGATGGCTTTTTGTCCTCTTGTATTAGAGTTGGGAGGGAATTCGTTTTTGGTTTTGTAGTTGAGGATAGCTTAGTACCAAGGTTCGACATGGTTTTCCTCATCGTTGTTGATGGCGTAGATGTGAGATGGTTCACTCCTTCTCTCGACACATAAGGGCATCGATGTCATGTCGTCGGGTATGTTGATGAGGGCGGCAAGTATTGCTAGGGCATCGACAAATTGATTTTCCTCCCAGGGCAAGTGGAAGTAGTCGATTTGGTTGAAGAATTCGGCCTCTTGATTAATTTTTGCTCGGTATGGTGCTAAGCTGCCGTTTCGGATTTTCCATGATCCAGACACGTGGTTGATGATGAGTGAGAAATCACCGTGGACCCTCAACATTTTGATGCCAAGTGTTATGGCAGCTTGTAGGCCAATGAGGCATGCTTCATATTCGGCGGCATTGTTGGTGACGACGAATTCTAGCTTGACTGACATCGGAACGTGTCCCCTTTCTGGTGATATTAGAATGATTCATACCCCTAAGCCTCTCAAGTTTGATGCACCCTCGACGCATTGGCCTATGCGTCGGTGTCCGCACAAAGGATGTCTTCGTCAGGGAGTGACCATGTGTCAGTCGTCGGATCCTCGTTGACGGGATTTTCTGCTAGGAAGCCCTTCCCTTGATAACCTTGAGCGGTACGAATTTAAGGTCACATTCGGATAGCATGAATGTCCACCTAGACAACTTTCCGTTTAGCCCGGGCTTTTCGATGATGTACTTGACAGGGTCCATCTTGGAGTAGATGTGAACCGTGTAGCTGAGAATATAATGTCGCAGCTTCTTTGTTCACCAAACCAGGGCAAGGCATGTCTTTTTCAGTTGGGTGTATCTTGTTTCGTTTTCGATGAACTTTTTGCTGATGTAGTAGATGGCTCGTTCTTCGCCGTCGACGCTTTGTACCAAAATTGCTCCCATGGCCGTGTCGGTGGCGGTCAAGTATAGGGATAAAGGAATTTTCTGTTGAGGTGGCATAAGGACATGAGGTTTGGATAGGATTTCCTTTATCCTTTTGAAAGCCTTTTGACAATCATCGTCCCAATTGGTGTGATCGGAGGCGTGAAGCTTCTTGAAGATAGGTTCACAAATCATAGTGAGTCCGGCTATAAAGCGGCTGATGTATTGGACTTGACCGAGAAATCCCCGAATCTCGTTCTCGTCTTAGGTCGAGGAATTTGTTGGAGAGCTTTTATTTTGATAGGATAAATTTTGACGCCTCTTTTGCTGACGACTTGTCCCAGGAGTTTTCTGGAGGTGACTCCGAATGTACACTTCTAAGGATTTGTTCTCATGTTATATTTCCGAAGGCGAGCAAAGAATTTTTGAAGGGCGTTGATGTGGTCGTCTCGCTCTTTTGATTTGACGATCATGTCATTGACATATACCTCCACTTCCTTGTGCATCATGTCGTGTAGGAGAGTGGTGGCGGTTCTTTGAGAAGTTGCTCCGGCGTTGATTAGACCGAAGGGCATAATAGTGTAGCAATATGTACCCCACTGTGTAGTAAATGCGGTTTTGTGCATGTGTTTCACAACCATCTTGATCTGGTTGTAACAAACATACCCGTCCATGAATGTCAATCGGGCGTGCTCGGCGGTGTTGTCTACCAGGATGTCAACATGTGGTAGAAAGAAGTCGTCTTTTGGACTTGCTTTGTTTATGTCTCTGAAGTTAACACAAACCCGAATTCTCTCGTCTTTCATGGGTACGGGGACTATGTTGGCCACCCAGTCAGAATATTGGGAAACTTTGATGAATCCGGCTTTGAATTGTTTGTCTACCTCTTCCTTGATTTTCAGGGCGCATACGACGTAACTTTTGATTCACAGGTTTAGCTACGGGCTTAATCGGTATCCTGTGCTCTGCAATCTCTGTGTCGATACCAGACATATCTTTGTAGGACCATGCAAAAACGTCCTTGTATTCGTGTAAGAGGTCGATGAATTGCTGTCTTTCCGAGGGGTCAGGGTGGTCCATATCCTAAGTTCTTTAGGTGTATTGTCGGTCCCTACGTTGATGGGTTCGGTCTCCTCAATGATGGGTGTCTTATGTTCACGTTTGTCGTGTTCGTAGGCTAGGTAAGATGGGTAGTCACTCTAGTCAAATTCCTCATATTCGTTCAGAATTGCATTGCAGTTAAATTGAGACGAGTCATAAGAAAACTTAGCATTTATTTAGTCGACCTGAGGGAAAAGCTCGGATAGGACAAACATCTCATGGGCAGTGAAACGTGATGCAGTAGAGGAGGTGGTTCCTGGAATAAGCTTCAGGTTGCTACCTTCTGCAGGAGTGGAGGTGACTTTAGTTAACTCAGCCTCTTAGGTAACCACAAGTTTGTGATAAAATAGAGGAAAAAGGACTTTGGCCGGGGGTCAGGAGCGTTAGGACCTAAGACAGACTCTGACTCAGGTTCGTCATCAGACTAAGACTTGGACTTAGTCTCGTCTTCACTTCCCTCTTTGAACATGAGGTCTTCTCCAGTTGTGATCTTGAGAATGTGGCCTTGACGATTGGTCCACTTGACATTCTTCCTCCAGCCTTGGGTAGCTTTCTCTAGGTCAGCATCAGAGATTATGGCGGTGGGATCGAACTGGTTGTCTTTGAGAGCAATGTTGATGATGTCCTCATAGTTGAGGTGCTTGATATTGTCTTCTCCGAAAAGGAGGCTCACGGGTTGCCTGTCTAGCCAAGGGGTTGATTCAGACTTGGTTGATGCAGCTTTGGCGTTGTCGGGGATGAAGTAGCAGTCTTGAAAGACTTCTACACCCGGGTGCCTGACCTTTGCTACGGGGTCGTAGATTGGCTCGGGGAAGCCATTGTAAAGCTCAGATTCTCCCTCGGGGTTAAAGTAGCCATTGAGGGTCAAGTGGTAGGGGAGGAGGATAACTCCTTGCTTCTTGTGATTCCGTACTAGGAGACTTATTTCCAGGATATCTTCATCGGTTGGCTCGTAGCCTAGTCCGAAAGGGATGTTCGGGACCTTGGCCTGTTTCAGGGGACGCAAGGTGCTTTTAAGTGGGTTAAGAGTTAGGCCTGGGAAATAACCATTCGTATCAAGATGTGGTTGAGTATGAGGTTCGAGAATGGATCACAATCAAAAGGTGATGGTTCGTTAGTTAGGGCATTCACAGCTTGGAATCCCCACATTTCGTTGTCGTCCTCTTTAATTAATTGAGAGGCTATTCCCTTCTTCATGATAGCCTTGATCGGGGATGAAGGAATTATGATTGTTTTCCTGTCGAAAGGGACCCTTACTTTCTAATGAAGGGTTGACGTGACGGCCTTGGCGGCGTAAATCCAGAAGCGCCGTAGAAGCATGTTGAACGACGCGTCGATATCCACCACTTGGAAACTGGCTTATCTCTCCAGGGGTCCCGTTGCGATGGTCAGGGTGATGCGGCTCGCAACCTTATGTCGAGTGTCGTCATAAGCGCGAACTTCTTGATTGGTCGGGATTAAGTCATCTTGCTTGATCCCTAGTCTATGAGCCGTTTTGAGGGAAATGACGTTGACTACAGATCCGTCAACCACCAGGATCATGGGTACGTTCTTCTTCAGGCACTGCACAGTGATGTATAGGGCCAAGTTATGGTTGTCTCCGAAAGGAGGGATATTTTCGTCGGAGAAGATGATTCGGTTGTTCAGGTCAGGGACATCCGTGGTCATATAAGCTACCACTTCTTCAGGATAGGAGGTGGAAGGCACTGTCAACTTCCCCAAAGCTTGAAGCAAAGCCTGCCGGTGCTCGAAAGATTTGGCAATCAGTTGCCAAATAGATATCTCGGCCATGGCCTTTTGTAGTTGTTTAGGATCGAGTTCTCGGGAACCCTAGGTTGAACGTTCACGTCTGGGACGATTTGGTCATTTGTTGTTGTTGAAATATTTTGTTGTGTTGTTCGGGTTCTGGTAAGGGCATCCGGATCGAGTAAGGTGATCAATCTCTTTGGCTCGTTTTCTTTTTCCCGAGACAATGTAGACATCATCTACGTCGTCTCGTTAGATGCCATTGATTTCGGGGTCGCGAGGGTACCTTGGAGGAGTATTCCCCGGAGGATAGTTCTTATGAGGGAACTTTTTGTGGGGGTATTTTTTGTGAGGTAAATTGTGGTGGTGTTGATTATTGTGGGGTTGTTTATGATGGTTTATATTGTAAGGTGCATGCAAGAATGGTCGCGGTAGTAGTCTCTTCTTGAATTGGGAGTTTTGGGTGCTAGATGGACCCTCCCTTGGACGTGGTGCTGGTGTTGGTGGGTTGAATATCAACCGGTGGTAATGTAACACCCGAGAATTTCTCATTTTGACATTTATAATTTATTTAACCGTTCAATTACTTTATTTTATATTTTTTAATTATTTAATTTTATTAATTTCATTTTAATTATGATTTTTATAAAAGTAATATTTTAATGCTTAATTTATGTAAAAAATAAGTATTTTAGTCGGGTAGTAATATAAATGATAATATTATCAATAATAAAGTTTCGTCTTAAATTATAGTAGGTTTAAGACGTATCTTCGTCTAACAAAAGACAGTCACATTTTCACATGTGAGGCTAATCTATTGTCGACCTATCCCGCATCGACAACACACTACCTATTTCTATTATTTAATTCACGCTCTCACCGTCACAAAAAAAATAGATGGACCAATCCCAATCCCCATTTCCCTTTCTTCTTTCCCGTTTAATCAACAACAACAAATCCGAGCATACAAACTCCATTTTTCGACCTTTCAAACCCAGATTTCGTCTCCATTTCTCGACCAAATTCAATAATTCTTGCACCATCCTCCTCCTTACTTCCTCCTTTATCTTTCTAGGTAAGAAAGATGTAGTCTTGTGGAGTTTTCGTCTCGTCCCGTCTTATGAGGGTGACGTTTTTAAGGTAATTTCGGGTGTAATTTTGGTTGCTAGGTGAAGACATTGAGGACCCGGAATGAACCTCGTTCATAGTAGACCATTCCCTCGCAGATTGAAGAAGTTATAAGGTAACGGTGATAGGTTACTCGACGAAAATGTCGAAATTTCGTCTTATGGATTGTTTTATATACTCTTGTGTAATAAAGTTGGGTCCTTTGTGCTTTTCTCTTATTAATGGTTGAATGTGTCGAAATAACACTCGACTTGTAGACCTAATTGAAGTGTTTTAGTGCTTGGGTTTTATATGTGAAATTCCATCATAATTTGTGCTAGCTTTGGACCGTGTTTACGCAGTAGAATGGTGGGTTGTTTGGGCGAGATTGAAACACTTGAATGCTTGAAAATATCGTGTTAATTTCCGTCTTAAAACTTATCCTTTTCAGATGCCAGAGTTTATTTCCTTTTTCTGATTGATTGATATATAGTTCAATAAGCTTGTAGCATATAGTCATATACCCATCCAGTTGTGCAATTTACAACTAAAGTGAACTCGTGTTTTTAAACGTTACCATGGAAAGTTGCCTAAATGACTAAATGATGCCAGTAAAAGAATTCTATATTTTGATAAAACCAAAATACTCCTTTTTTCTGTTCTGAAAAAAAGTGGACAATGATCCCCCGAAGTTAGTAATGAATTTCGTAGATTACTTCTTAAAAAGAGAGAGACCAATGATTTGCTCGCCAATATGACTCAATATAGCTGCTCAAAAATGTGAAAAAGGGGCTGTGAGTCAGTCTTATACACGGTTTTTTGTCAATGTTTGGTTGGTAGTTCGAGCCAACTCTCTTACTTCCGTCTCAAGTGTATATCCAAGTATGATATGGGTCCTTTGTATGGTTAATTTCCGTCTTGTAACATGCTTAAAAACTTATGAACGTGTCGTTGTACGCTCTCAAACACATTTATACCCAACTACTAGCATAGCAAGCAAGTCGGGGTCGAACCCAAAGGACGGGGGTAATTGAATTGTTCAATATATTCGTAGTTGCACTAAAGGTTGTCACAATTGATTGGAATTGATTGATTCTAAATTAATGAAAGCAATAAATTAAAATAAGCAATAAGGTAAATAAAGATGTAAACAAATAATAAAGGATACTAGGATGTCATGGGATCATGGGGAATCATGGTAAGATAGCATAAATGAGTTATATAGATGCAAGAAATTATTATTGTTTCAATTATGTTAGTTCATGTCCTATAATTCATGAGAAGATTTGGGTCCCGGAGCCGAGTCATTTATGACTTTACAACACTTACAAGTCGACTTAATTCTTCCTATTAAACTACATGCATGGTAAACCAATTCCTAGGGAAACTTACGTCTTGGAGCCGAGTCGGTTAAGACTTTACAATACCTACAAGTCGACTTGGGTTTTCCCTATTCAACAATATGCAAGGTCTAATAAGGCTTGAGTTGGTTTATATCTTACAAGCCTTGTTGAAAGGATAAGAGAAATATGCTAGGTTGTCAATCAAGCATTTCATCAAACATGATATATGCACAAGTTGAAGAACAATAAGCAAGCATTCATATGAACTCATTATGCATAAATCTATCCCATGATTAACTCCCTTAATCTCCCACTAGTCCTAGTTAAGTAACCACTCACTTATCATGATGGAAAACATGTTATCAATGGTGTCAATCATCACAACAAGTATAAACATGATTAAAGAGTGAGGAAATAAACAATAAAGAGTAAAGAGATTATACCAAACTTAAGATGAACAATTGGAAAGGAAAGAATAATAGAAAAAAACTTGATTCATTGATGAAGAGTTGTCAATTCTCCAATAATAACCCAATAATCTTCAGTTACCAAACAATACACTTGAACAGTAATTAAGGAAAGATTAATGTGTAATTTTGTGGAATGATTAAAAGATAATCTATTCTAATCTACTCCAAATCTAATCTAAGAGAGGTTTTTATCTAGGTGATAATTTGTTCTAATCTAAGAGGACTTGGTAATTAGCTAGGTAATATAATGGAGTATATTAGTGGCACATCATTAGGTTAAGCAATGGTAGATTAGTAAATAACAATGCTTAAGTGTTGAATAAAGCTTTCCAAGTCCCGAGGGACATGCGCGAATCATGCTGAAACTCCCAAGGAAATCCGCGTATCCTAGCCAGAAGCACGTTTGGTCCTGTAAGGCGATCCGCACTGGCAATGGGATGCTCGGATCCTGGGCCTGGGACGCGTGGCTTGAGCTCGGGACGCTCGGATCCTGGGACAGGGTGCTTCTCTTATTCTTGGCTACCTAACAATCCGCTCGTACTGGCTTGGGGACACTCGTCCTGAGCTTGGGACGCCCATCCTGAGTCTGGGACGCTCGGATCATAGGTCAGCTTGTCTATTTGAGCTCGGATTGTAAAGCGGACCTCATTTCCTCTTCTTGACTCCTATTGGAGTGATTCAAAAGGCTAGACCACTTGATTTTTCAACGTTGTTTCATATATCATAGTTTCAGAGCCAATCAAGCAACTCTTGGTTTTGTTCCAAGCTATTTTCTCTTGTAATGGCTTCCTTCTCGTCATTCTTTCTCAACAACTTGTGGCGATTGATTCTTGGGTCGTGGGGGTTGTCCTTCATTACCCTAAAATATGATTTATTGAACTATGACCTTTAGCCTTGGTATTCTCTTCGATGCTTGGTCGTTGGATGATATAAATTTATCTCTATTTCACTCCGTTTGGGTAAGGTTAGTGTTCCTCTTCTACAAAGGACACCAAACCTCATAGAATATGCATAATAGGAAGCTAAAGACAAGAAACGACCCTAATACACACTAAAAAGCGTAGGAACTAGGCTAGTTAAGGGACTAAATGGGCGTAAATATAAGTCACATCAAACATCCCCAAACCGAACCTTTTCTCGTCCCGAGTAAAGAGGTGACTAAAACTATGACCTTTATTTATACTAATATAATAATATAGCCGATGTGAGACAATTAGCAGGTCTCACTCCGCCCCTTCAAGTCACAACAAGATATCCATGAGGTAAGATGCCTTCTTGCAAGGCAAGGTGGGGCTTGCCAAAATGGTGATACATCCAAGCATTAATCACACAAAACAAGTAATGGATGCATCTACAAAAGAATAGCCACTTTCCTCATCTAAATGGCGGAAATCATTTAAAGGGGAAGCAATCTAAGGGTACACACTCCACTGTAGATATTATTTCTCTAAGCTACTAAGTCTAAGAGGATACAAACAAATCACCACCAAGTTGTGTCAAACTAGGGTACTTTTATCCTCAATCGCTAAATGCTTTCGTCAAGTGTAGACTCCTTATGGTGTTAGAAACACTATAGGATCCCGGAATTCCCCCACTTGCCTAGACAAGAAGAAGGGTCGTCCCTTCTCCACCTTGCAACAAAAATGAGATCAATGGATAGAAAGGGTTTCAAGATGCATGAGTTTCACATTGGTAGTTTGCTTTTGATTTGTTCTTCCCCCCAAATTGTTGTGGCATTTGACTTTTTGAGAACATTGCTTTGCCATTTTTTATGTTTGGCATTTTGATACTTGGCAAAAAATTTCAATCTTTGCATTTTTGAACATTTTTCAAAGTAACCCCATTTTGTAGCAATGGTACTTTTATTAAATCATATGAGCCTATTTTTGCTCCTCTTTTCATTTGATGCAATTTGCAAACGTTTTGATTTTGGTTTTGTGCTTGAACTCAATTTGACATTTTTGTGCCCATTCCCTTTTTGTTGACAAAACATTGATGATAGGAGTAAAAGAACAGTTGCATGGCATCAAGGGTCATCTTGGAATAAACGGTAGCCAAGGAGTTATCACACCACAAGGTACTCTTGACTAGGCCTTAGTCCATGGATCAAAAGATACTAGTATCACACATCCTATGGTGTCTTGAGGGTATTCTAGCAAACAAAGTCTTAAGGAGAAAAATTATCTATAAGGGCCTTATATACACTTGTCAAACTTCCCAAATAGGCATTTTCACTAAATTTTCTAACCATGCAACTACATGCCATGTTGCAACTAACATATATACAACTCTAATGCATATGCTTCTATCAACTATTATGCGATATAATCTAGATGGAAACTCTTAACAACACATAGGTACATAAACCGCAACAACAAAATACACCACATCCTCCTTGACATGTAAGCCCATCCTCCTCTTATGAATAATGAAAATAAATGGAAGGGAAATAGAGATTAGAGCGATCATACCAAGCGGTCTTCATGTTCCCTTGACAGTGCCTCAAATGTAGTGTTGTATCTATGTGAGAAGAGAACAAAAACACAAGTATATACAATTCTACACTACTAAATTAAAGGACATGTTTTTGGTTTTTCAAATTTTCAAATTTTTATGAATTTTGTTTTTATGAAATTAAAGAACATATTTTTGGGATTTTCCGAAATTTTTCAATTTTTTTTGTATTTTGGAATATAAATTCCCATTCCCCACTTTGTTTTCGACATTGTCCTCAATGTATATGTAAGAGTAGGAATGAAAAAGAAAATACATGTTCTTGGATTTTTAAAGTTTTATGGAAATAGAAGTACAAATGCGAATGTAATGATATGAATGAATGCATGCTCTAACTAAATGCAATTCTATATGACATATATAACAAATGAATGTAATATAAACTACACTAAATGATGCATGCTCTCACCTATGATCAAGCCTCCCCAAACCGATTTAAGCACTATTTATAGTGTAGGAACAATGAGGTTTGGTCATTAGTGACTATACAAGAATGCAAATTTAATTATATGTAACTAACTATATGAGACATGTGAGATATATTACAATGCAAGTTATACCATATGATGGACTATGATGTATGTTACTTCATTGTTGAACGTCCCTAAACCGATTTTAAACACTATTGCTAATGTAGGAAGAAAGGGGTTTAATCATGAGGTAACTACATAAATGCAACTATACATGAAAGATAGGGAAAGAAAGGGTTCTTACAATCATTGTAGGAGATGAATATTGCAGATAGGATGCATACATAGCAATGACAAGAGCCAAATGACAGAAAAATATGAATTTCAGGGTCAACCCGCTCGAGTCAAATATAACCCGCTCGAGTTTAGCCTCAACCCGCACGAGTAGATTTCGACCCGCTCGGGTTGAAGGCCGGGATGCGCGTTTTCTCAGGAATCCGCCCATATTCTCTTACAGGAAGAATTTATTTTTTCTTTCCTAAGGTTTCAACTCGTGCGAGTTGACGTCGGGCCCCACGGATTGATGCAAGAATTGACCCCAAGCTCGAATCCTTAATTTTCTTCATTTCTTTACATTTACTACCTTCCCATTTTCATCAATTTCCTTCAAAAAGATTAATCAAAATATGAGACCCCACCTTTTCATCTCTCATGTGATGAATTCATGCAAGATTACACTAAACAAAAGTATATTACAAATGGTGGGTTGAGATAAGACTCCACCAAACTAAGTCAAATGGCAAATTCCTTTATCCATGGAGCTCAATGCTCTTAGCAACTGATCAAAGGCTTTTGAATAGGCCTCAAATAAGAAAAAGTAGGACCTTGGCCACTTCAAAATAGAATAGAGCCAATCCTCCACAAGGGATTCCCGATGGAAATTTATCCCCTTCACTTTGGCCTTTTCATCATAGCCTTTTTGGCTATCCAAACTAGCAAGCTTAGAATTCTTGTCATCGGGAGGCTTCCATTCTCTCCTGTCTCCCTCAAATATGGTGATGATGATAGAATTTAGATTTATCAATCCTTTAAGAATAGAAGGAGAATTCTCATAGTATTGGTGACGGGGTACCTTAGGAATTGAGATTGTGGGTGCCACGAATCCACAAGTAAACTCATTCATAGCTTTGTTCTTGGCTTCTCCACCAAGTACCTTTTATACAACAATTTGACCTTTTGGAGAAGGTTTACCATATCATCTCCAACAATCATAGGTTCCATGGTGGGTGCGCAAAGGTCTTCATGGTCAATAGGAAAGAGGCATTTATCTTCTTCATGGAAGCGTACCTCAAACTTCTCAATGATGGGCTCCTCAAGTGAGGTGACACGGCTATTGCAACCCTATCAAAGATAAAACCTAACGGTCTCAACTAAAATGTAGCAGAGGCAGTCGAGTATCGAATCCACAAGGAGGAAACGCAATTATAGCTGTCTATTCTAATCCTATGGTAACAATTGGGGGATTTGATTAAATTTGATTCTAAACTAAGCAGTAAATTACGATTTAACTATCAAGAAGAGAGGGACATGTCGGGATTTCGGTTCACTACGGTAGTCCAACAACTCAGCAGTAAATGACTCAGACGAACTAATGTGAGACGGATATTAGAAGGTCCTTTCGGTCCACTTCCTATCCTAAAATACCACTAACTTAACTTTCGTCCTCATTAGGGCAGTCTACTGTTTATAGCAGGCCTATTTAGTCCAATCTTTCGATCCAGGATTAATTGTAGCCAGTTTAATAGGTGACATAGAAGCGTGCACTCAACTAGGTCGGGAATTACAGTTATATTGCTATAGTGACAGGGTCTCTTAATCAATTCGTCCAATTCATTCACTACGTCGTCATTTTTCTACCGCAGATTCCCTAATCCCAACATGAAGGGGGTTTAGCTACTCATGTCGGTAATTAAACTAACAGCAGATAAATTTCCAGCAGAAAACATAATGAATAAATGATAAAACGTAATGATGAAAATTAGGGCAAAGAGAAATGATAACATAAACGAGAAATTAAAGCAACAAGTAAATCTTATTAATAAAGA
The DNA here is from genome assembly GCF_048544455.1 of Silene latifolia. Lineage (NCBI taxonomy): Eukaryota > Viridiplantae > Streptophyta > Magnoliopsida > Caryophyllales > Caryophyllaceae > Silene > Silene latifolia. The sequence goes on along the minus strand of NW_027413123.1, from coordinate 180,399 downwards.
GAAGGGAGGAATTACAATCCAAGCAAATTCCGGCGTAAAGAACACGAAATCCAATGAAGCAATCCCGAAAATAAGAGTAGCAGTCGAAAGTAAAGCAACGTAGCAAAGGTAGCAGTAGTTTTCTAGTGTAGAAGATTAGATGCATTAACCTAATTAACTTAGGTTTAAATAGAAAAAGAACTAAAGTTTGCGGAAATAAACAACACACGGACTAATTAAAAGCCCATGCCCGTGAAAACCTCTCGATCGAGTGGATTAAACCACTCGATCGACCAACGTCTCAGCAGAAGTCCCTCGATCGACCAACTTCTTACTCGATCGAGGACTTGATCATGTGCAGCTTACTCGATCGACTAAGGGATAGCTCGATCGAGCATCAGGGGGTCTAGAAACCACTCGATCGACTGGGAAACTGCTCGATCGAGTGATTGTGTCTTCATTTCAGCTCACGTCTTCACCCAAGTGCCTCGTAATGCGTGCCACGACACTTCCAAGTGCAGTATCTCACTCTAGAACAGTCCCGTCTCCTCTAAATGCATGCAAAAAGGACGAAAAGGAGTACGGTTCCACTACTTTCGCGATCATTCCTACAAAAAGGACAAAATACACCAAAGTAGCCAATTCGGGGCAAAATACTATAAAAATAGTATAGAAAAGCATAGAAATACGTGCTGAAATAGGCCAAAAAGACTATATATTAGGCACGTATCAAATCTCCCCAAACCAAACCTTTACTCGCCCTCGAGTAAACTCAAAACTAAACTAATGGAACGGAAATGATGATAACTCAGAGCTAGCTTAACTTGTCTACTTGAACCGATTTAATACAACAAAAATCAACAGTTAAAGCCAAGCAGTCAGTACACAAACGAATTATAAGCTGTTCATAAATAAAGCCGACCTATCGACCTTGCAAGACCAACAAAACTGGACTCTCACGTGGTCACTCTTCTCTCATGAAGCAAAGGGCAAATGTAAAATGTAAAAGAGAGAAGAAAGGACAGTCACTCACCTAACTGCGACCTACATAGCATGCATGCAACAAAAATGAAAGACAATTCAAGTACTAATGCACACATTCCAACCAATAATGTCCGTCACAGCCGAGGGTATGCAAATAATATGGGAATAGTGAGGTTAAGGTGAGAAAAGGCAAAACACGTTATGGAAATGTGGAGGTAAGAGCGTCAAGCTATTTCCTAACAGGACCATAATGAAACCATCCGGATCTCAAACTGACTGAAAAACTAAGTACTAGTGCCCTTCACTTGGCACAAAACTCACTAGACTCAAAGCACAATCTCCTCAAAAAATATAGGATAGAACAGAGGAGTCAGACGGTTACAAACTTCCCTTTTAAAGACACAGTCTGAAACAACTAACTGAAAAACAACTCTTGTCGATTGTACATCTTCGAACATCTTCTCAACTCTGACAAGAGGGTGCAACTATTTCACAATTTTTCTTTCTTTCTTTTTCGATTCAGCTCTCTTTTTTCTGTTTTTCATGTATATATTTGTTTTCTTTTTTTTTTCTTTTTTCTACTTTCACGTTTCTTTTTTTTCTTTTTTTTTTTAAATACTTTTTTTTTCTTTCCTCCTTCCTTAATACAAACACCAACTCCCAACAAGAACGACAGGCCAAACTGCAGTGGAAAACATACCACAAAAGGACAAACTAACTAGCTTGACTAGGCAAACTTAGTTTGGAATGTAGCTAATGGGTCAAAAAGGCAAGTTTTGGCTAAAGTGGAGCTAAATGGGTGAAGATATAAAGAAAGGGGGATTTGCAAGACCCTCCCTGCATGTGACACCAACCACAAACCCGAATATGTGCATTTGACGAGAAATTGAATGTCATAAATGTGCAAATAAGACAAACATGCTATGCAAGGAGTACTACTCTCAAAATTCCTAATGAACTGGTCATGAATGTCACCAGTTATGGCTCTAAAACTCAGAATTTTTAAGTAGTTTGCCAGTTTATAGGTCAAGTCTAAACATTCAGCTTATATTTGAACAGAAATTCGTAGATTATGCGTATGACAAGGCTAATAACTATCAATAAAAGTGCAAGGCTCAAGTAAAATGACAAGTTATAGTGCAATTTCATCACGGGAATCTACCGTTCCGACTCAACTTATATGCAAAAGTAAACGTGAAATGTTTTTGAATTTTTGAAATTTTTCTAATTTTTTGATTTTTTTTTATTGAAAATAAACAACAATGCAAGCGGGAAATTAAACGTGAATGCAAAACAAATGCAGATGCAGACTCAAAAGGATGCAATACCCTCCCCAAACCAAAACGGACAACGCCCTCGTTGTCCTCCAAAGATACACCAAAAGAAAGATGGGGATGGGGGTATACAACCAAAGAAAATAAAAAAATAAAGGAGACAAAATAAAAAGAGTAAGGTACATACGGCGAACTTCCCCAAACCAAAGAATAAACAAGGGAAGTGAGTAGACCAAGAGGCTACTCGTCGTCGGCACCGCCGTCTCCCAGTACTCCGACTCAACAAAACGGTCTCCCCAAACCAAAGAACAAACAAGGGGGACCTCTAGTCGTCATCTCCACCACGTCCTCCGCAGTCGGTGTAAACGGGGATCCCTCTCCTCCTCTCTCGGCGGCTCGGTGTCTTTGCTGCTCACCCCAATCAAACCGCACCTCTCGTGCTACGGTGTCTCCTCCGCCTCCTCCTCTCGTGTCGGAAGGAAGTGGAGGGTACCCGTCCGCTGGGTATCGGTAGAAGGAGGGATGTGGCCACCCCTCGAATCGGTCGCCGGCTCGGATATGGAACTCATAGAGCGGGAATACGGCAAAGCCATATCCCGTCTCATCTCAGTAATGTACCTGCACATATCCAAAAGCAAGGCATCACGACGCCCTTGGTCCATGACCTCGGGCGCCCCTAAAACAGGAGGGCAGACAAAATTGGCCGGAAAGGCCGGATCAGAAGGATGTGGAGTGAGTGAAGGTGTAGGTGTGGGAGTCGGTGTGGGTCCAGTCTGAGTCTGGGTCTGGGCCGGAGTCTGAGTCTGAGAGCTAGAAGATGCTTCGGCCTCCCGCTTCCTCTTCCTAGAAGAAGAAGTAGGAGTAAAGGTAAGGTGGTAGGTGGGTGGAGGTGGCCTCGCTCCCTCAGCAGCAGACGGGAGCGGTAAGAGTGGAGGAAGGGTAGGGCACGGCAAGGTAACAGACGTGGAACCACAAATCTTCCACGTCCTCGCGCTCCCCTTCGTCTTTGGGAACCAGGCGAAGTCGGCCATGGCACCCAGGTCAAGGTAAGCCATCCTATCGGGTGCAGTAAGTCCAGGGTCAGTGGGGTAAAGGTGGCGGGCAATCCTAGTCACTAGCCCGCCGCAGACAACAGCGGTCTTGACCCGAGTCCCAATTCCGTTCCAATGCTGAGCTACTAGATAGGCAATGTTTAGAACAAACGGGGTACCGTAGTCAATGTTGAGGTACCCCGCGAGAATCGCTAGCTCAGTGTTGGTCACGTTATTGGGCTCAGGTCGCCCAAAGATGGTCTCTCCTATCAGACGCAAGTAGTAACGGGGGGGGCAGGTAAGTGAACGTGAGCTCCCTTCCGTGAGGGGAAGGGGGTGTCAGAAAGTGCAGCCCAAAGTGGCTGAAGGAGATCCCGAGGTGGGTCGGTGGGACCGTCACTAACGAGGCCTAGAACCTCCCCAAACCTGGCCAAAGTCCAGTGGTGCGACTCATTGCGGAGTCGAAAGTGAATGCAAGAGCTGGAGTGGTCAGCATCGTAAGAGTCGGTGTCAAAAGAATAGGAGCTGAAAAACTCGTATGTAGGGCTACGAATAGCAGCTTCCTGCATGGTGATCAGACCCGACATACCCGTCGCGTTCAACAAACTACAGACCTCCTCATAAATTCCTAAAGTCTCTAGGTCAGTCCGTGCAAGGAAACGGGTGGAGGAGAGGAGGCAACGAAGTAAAGCGGCTAACCGAGTCCGGTGGTCCGCTGAAGTAAAACGTACCGTGGGCATCCTCGGTAAAGGGGTGAGAGTGCCCTCTCCCGTAACATCAGCCTCAGAAGGGCTGGAAGTGATGGCTAACTGGCTAGCCTGCTGGTTCGGCCTAGGTGGCACCATACCTGGCTGCGGGAATCGAGGTGTGAGTCCTCTGTCCAGCATGGAGAAGGGTCTAGCAGGGGTAGAAACAGAAGCAGGAACTGTAGTGGTGACCAGGGCAGAAGTAGTGGTGACAGCAGGGACCACTGACTCGCTCACAGACGGGCTGGAGGACGTACTAGTAGAAGGCAAAGAACTAGCATCCATCCTGCAATCAAATCAAGGGACTTAATAAGAAAGAACGGCTGCTAACCGTGGCTAAAATAACGCGTTAACCAAAGATGTGACAAAGATGTAAGTCCCTAAAAGTCGAAAAAATCGACTCTACAGCAAGCAAAACCCCAACAATTCCTCTGGATTTTCGAATTGGCAGCAAGTGAATAGTGATAATGTGCCAAAATAATGACTGCTAAAGGAGACTAAGAGGCATGAAAGCCGCATATGAAAGCATGTGGGACTCCTAGCAGTTGAAAAATACTCACAGTACAAGATTCCCAATGATTTACAGCATGTAATGGCGATAGGGGACGGAAAAACAGATAACAGCAGCAACAAGTAGGCAAGAACTGCAGTTAGACAAAGCATGGCAGCATAAAGACCGTCTAGCAGTCGAAAAATTCGACTGAGAAACCCTAGTCGCGGAATCTCGCGCAAATTTCGAATTAAACATGTGGGAACAGCGAGGAATTGCGATAAGATCATCAACAAGCTAATTAAGGGCATATAAACACAATTAAATCGAAAAAAATCGACCAGACATGGATTTTTCGAACCCTAACTCAAAATCACCTCAAGAAATTCGAATTAATCGAAGAGAAAATGCAAAGAGTGTGAATGAGACACTTACTTGATGATGATGATCCTATAATAGCAGTTAAACTTCAAATAAACAAGTGACAAAGGCAGATTTTAATCGAACAAACCCGCAAACCCTAATTCCCTTTAAAACAGTGAAGATGAACACAAATAGAGGGAAAAACAAGGGGCTATTGAAGATTAAAGTGCTAGCAATGGAATGTAGGTGACGGATTTGGTGATTTTGGGCAAGAAAATGGGGATTTGGGGGAGTGAAAATCGCAATTAGGGAGGGGGTTAGACGGAATTAGGGTGAAATGAAAATAGAATTAGGAAAATAAGAGTTTTAAGAAAGAAAACTCCCGTGTCCTGTTCATACCACTCGATCGAGTGGTTTTTAAATCACTCGATCGAGGACTTTTGATGTCCCCTATGCTCGATCGAGTAGGTATCCCCTCGATCGACCTGTTCCTCTTTGGCTTTTGTCGATCGAGTAGCCAGACAGCTCGATCGACCCAATTTCCACTCGATCGAGTACAAAAAGTACTCGATCGAGGACTTCCTCTTGTGGACTCTTTGATTTCCGTCTTTGCTTCCTTGAAATGCGTGAAACTTCCCCAAACCTGCATAAAACACATCCAAACACATCCCGAAATACCAAATACGCAGAAAACACAGTCTATAGTCGTAGTCTATGCTAAAAATTATCTAACCTAATTGTCCTAATTAAAACGTAATAAAGCAAAGTTTAAAAGAAATTCAACGAATTATCTATTACAATTTGTTACACGGGGCATTTCCCCGTTTAATTCTCATCAACTTTCAGTAGCCCCTTCGTGGGCTTCTCGACGAGGACGTCACCTCGGCGATCTTGACCGACCTCTTCATCTTCCATGAACTCGAATCACCATTTGCGACAGTAGGAGGAATGTAGTTCCAATCTATGTAGGTTCGAGCTTTCTTCGTTCTCGCTCCTCTGTCATCTTCTTTGGCATCCTTGCTGCCACTTTGATTGATAATGGCCATACCACGTCCTTTGACAGTCCCATCCTTGCTTTCATCTGTACTGCAGTAAGGACAATGACGAACTTGCCTCCTTCTTGCTCTCAACTGAGGCGGGGGTTAACAATAACAGCAATATTCTCCAGATTTTCATCCGGAGCGTCAACAATAGGAACAATAGAAGAAAGAGCATTGCAAGGCAACTTGCATGGAGCTCTCCTAACATGGACTGATGAAAATCGCTCCTCATCCCCTACCCGAAATGTCAAAGTCTTCCCACTCGACGTCTATCACCGCACGGGCAAGTGGATAGAAATGGTCTCCCTAAAATAATAGGGGTGTGTGCATCTTCGGGGATATCTAAGACAACAAAATCGACGGAATAAAGAACTTCCCGATCCGGGCCAGTACGTCTTCTACTATACCTAATGGCCGTGATGGACTACGGTCGGCCATCCGGATACCATGTTGGTGCAACTCGGTTTTGTCAAACCAAGTCTCTTAGCCAGAGACAAAGGTAAGACACTTACGCTAGCGCCTAGATCGCATAGCGCATTATCAATCAACTCGCATACCGATATGACACTAATCGAAAAACTACCCGGATCGATTGCTTTGGGGTAACTTATTTTGAAATAGGGTCGACCCCATCTCAGTCAAAGCTACGGTCTCACTATCATTAATAGTCCTCTTACGTGCTAAAATTTCCTTCATAAATCTTAAATAAGAGGGTACCTTAGTCAGCAATTCAGTGAACGACACCGAGACTTCCAAGTTCTTCAAAAGTTCGACAAATTTGCCAAACTATTGATTAACTTTGGTATTCTGCAGCCGCCTCGGGAAGGGAACCGTGATAGGTATCTCGAGTCCCTTGTTTCTCGCTTCCAAAGTGTCTTTTGGTGCAAGTTCGGTATCCTTTGGACGCCTCTTACCTCTCGAACGAGGTCTTTCCGGTGATTTCTCGCTTAAACGAGCACTAGCAGGCTCTCGAATAAGCTTCCCGTCATCAATATCACTCGATCGAGCAATGTGCTCACTCGATCGAGCAGTTTCTTCATCAACTTCAGTCGATCGAGTAACATTCTCACTCGATCGATCAACTTCAACTTCCTGTTCACTCGATCGAGCAGAAAGACAACTCGATCGAGGGCTCTCTTCACCTTTTTCACTCGATCGAACACTAGCCTTTAGTCGATCGAGTAACTGCTTTGTCGTGAGCCCTTTTTCTCTGACAGAACACTCGTTCATCATCGATTCTGACTATCTTCGGTCCGATTTCTTCACTTCTGGTCCCTCATAAGAAAGACCGCTTCTCAATTCGATCAGGTTTACCGTCTCATGTGGGTTCTTCTCATTTTGAGTCTCAATTGACCCGCTTCCTCGAGGATTGATTTGCAGCAAGTTGGGCAACTTGAGTCTCAAGTGCCTTATGTGACGCGATTTCTTTGTTGAGTTTGTTGATCATTCAAATGCAATTGCTTTCGATATGGCTTGCACCATAGACTTCAGTTCACTCATTTCACTCACCCCACTAGAGGATGATGCACCTTGGTTAGGAGGGTTGAAGGATGGAGGCTTCTGATAGCCTTGTTGCTTCTGGTGTGGAGGAATGTATGGTTGCTGCGTTGGAGGAGCCGTGGGGTTGAGCATGTTCTGATTGCTCCACCTAAAATTGGGATGGATATTCGGCTCGTAGAATCGTTGTTCTCGCCTGTAATGTTGAAAGGCGGCAGCATTGCTCAAAAGGATCGGGACAATGGTCCGAGACATGTCCCTCTCCTCCGCATCTCCTACGCATTTAAAGGACCGTCATCACAAAGATTAACCTGGTACATGCCCCCCTTAGAAACCCCTCCTAGCTCATACTTGTCAAACCTTGCAGTGAGGGCTTCAAGTGCCGCGACAGAAGTAGATTCAGCGGCTCTTCTCCGATTTCCTCTCGAGTTCCCATATTCAGCTTTATGGGTGGCCAGATCATCAATGATCTTCCACCCCTTGGTAGCTCCCAAGTTTTCAGCAAAACGGCCATTGGCAGCAGCATCTAAAACGGCCCTATGATCATCATATAAACCATTATAAAAATGGTTGCACAAGCTCCATTTTTCGATCCCATGGTGCGGTATGGTGCGCACTAGCTTCTTGAATCGAACCCATGCCTCGTGGAAGGTCTCGTCAGGCCCTTGTTTAAAGCTCGTTATCTGAGCTCTAATGGCAATAGTCTTTGAAGCGGAGAAATACTTCTTGTAAAACGCCAAATAAAGCTAGTGAATTCCAGTCAGTTATCCCCTCAGCTGCCCGGTCAAAATCCCTATACCACTCCCTTGCAGCATCGCGGAGTGAGAAAATTAACATGGTTTCTTTCACTTGGTCAGGAGTCACGCCAGTTGGTGGAGACATGGAACTGCAGTAATCAATGAATATTTCCATGTGCTTGGCTGCATCTTCATTTGCAGCTCCCCCAAATAGATTCCTCTCGACCAAATTTATAAGGGACGGCTTTGGCTCAAATTTTCTTGCCTCCCCTGGTAACGTGAATCCCTTGTAGAGATTCGCTGCTGTAGGTTCAGAATGACTGGCAATAGATGCTTCTTCGGCCATCTCAGGAATGTCTGGAAAAGTGACGGTTTCAACTGATGAGGTAGAAACTGGAGAAGACGGTGGGTTGTCCTCGAACAGTTCGTTCTCGTAGTAATCGGAACGAAACGGACTCTTCCTCTAATCTGTTGATCTTGGAACAATCTCCTCTTTACGTGCAAAGATCTTTCAATCTCGGGATCGAATGGTAGTAGTGGACCACCTTGCGACTGCGCGATAAGAAGAAACTACAACAAAAATAAGAATAGTCCAAGGAACGGGTGTCTCTTAGACCGAAAAAGGATTAAAACGAAACAACTAATAAAATTGAACAATTGCCTCCCTTTAACGGCGCCAAAATTTGACACGGCTATCGCAACCCTATCAAAGATAAAACCTAACGGTCTCAACTAAAATGTAGCAGAGGCAGTCGAGTATCGAATCCACAGGGAGGAAACGCAATTATAGCTGTCTATTCTAATCCTATGGTAACAATTGGGGAATTTGATTAAATTTGATTCTAAACTAAGCAGTAAATTATAATTTAACTATCAAGAAGAGAGGGACATGTCGGGATTTCGGTTCACTACGGTAGTCCAACAACTCAAAGAAAAATGACTCGGACGAACTAATGTGAGACGGATATTAGAAGGTCCTTTCGGTCCACTTCCTATCCTAAAATACCACTAACTTAACTTTCGTCCTCATTAGGGCGCTCTCACTGTTTATAGCACCTATTTAGTCCAATATTTCGATCCGGATTAATTGTAGCCAATTTAATGGGTGACATAGAAGCGTGCACTCAACTAGGTCGGGAATTACGATTATATTGCTATAGTGACAGGGTCTCTTAATCAATTCGTCCAATTCATTCACTACGTCGTCATTTTTCTACCGTAGATTCCCTAATCCCAACATGAAGGGGGTTTAGCTACTCATGTCGGTAATTAAACTAACAAAGAGATAAATTTCCAAAGAAAAACATAATGAATAAATGATAAAACGTAATGATGAAAATTAGGGCAAAGAGAAATGATAACATAAACGAGAAATTAAAGCAACAAGTAAATCTTATTAATAAAGAGAAGGGAGGAATTACAATCCAAGCAAATTCCGGCATAAAGAACACGAAATCCAATGAAGCAATCCCGAAAATAAGAGTAGCAGTCGAAAGTAAAGCAACGTAGCAAAGGTAGCAGTAGTTTTCTAGTGTAGAAGATTAGATGCATTAACCTAATTAACTTAGGTTTAAATAGAAAAAGAACTAAAGTTTGCGGAAATAAACAACACACGGACTAATTAAAAGCCCATGCCCGTGAAAACCTCTCGATCGAGTGGATTAAACCACTCGATCGACCAACGTCTCAGCAGAAGTCCCTCGATCGACCAACTTCTTACTCGATCGAGGACTTGATCATGTGCAGCTTACTCGATCGACTAAGGGATAGCTCGATCGAGTATCAGGGGGTCTAGAAACCACTCAATCGACTGGGAAACTGCTCGATCGAGTGATTGTGTCTTCATTTCAGCTCACGTCTTCACCCAAGTGCCTCGTAATGCGTGCCACGACACTTCCAAGTGCAGTATCTCACTCTAGAACAGTCCCGTCTCCTCTAAATGCATGCAAAAAGGACAAAAAGGAGTACGGTTCCACTACTTTCGCGATCATTCCTACAAAAAGGACAAAATACACCAAAGTAGCCAATTCGGGCGAAATACTATAAAAATAGTATAGAAAAGCATAGAAATACGTGCTGAAATAGGCCAAAAAGACTATATATTAGGCACGTATCATGAGGCAATCTCACAACTCCATTCCTCTTCTTCATTCCATAAGTCCTTGCAAGACACATATTCCACATAAGCTTCTTCTATAGGCTTGTCATCATCACTATCTCCATACGAATCATAGATAGGGGCTTCACTCCTCTTCATTAACTCATTCTCCAACACTTTAATGTCCACATCAAATGACACACCCTCATACTCACAAAGGCTAAGAGTACTTGGTTTAGTCAACCTCATATCTTCTTCATCAAATACCACACTTTAATACTCACAAGAGCTCAAGGAGTTTGGCTCTTCCCACTTCACATGTTCCATATCAAAGGTTACTCCTTCAAACTCGTATTCATGGACAATGTTTAACGAATGGTGAGGAGTGGTTTATTGGACTTCCTTCATTTAGGCAATTTGAATTGCCAACTCCTCACCATGGGTAACAATGCTTTGAAGAACATTGTCCCTATTTTGGCCCCCCTCTAGCACTTGTTTGAAGAAATTTTGTTGGTCTCCTATCATTTGGAGAACCATATTTTGAATGTCAAAGTTGGGCTCATCTTTTTGTTGTGGGTGGGTGTGAAAGTGCTCATATTGTGGCATTTGGAATTAGTTGTAAAGTGAGTATTGGGAAGGTGGCTGTTGTGGATATTGGATGTTGGGATTTTGGTGGAAATATTTGGGGTAGTAGTTAGGATTTTCATTGTATGAGTTGTAAGGTAGGTTTGTGTTGAGTTGCTCCTCAAACTTCCCATATCCATTAGAGTCATACTCAAAAGATCCACCACGTACTCCATGTGTCAAGTCTTGAGCCATCATCATAGCTAAGATAAGGAAACAACTAGAAGCATGGAAACTACAACAAAACGGTAAGAACGAACCTTAAGGAACAAGTTCCTCAAGGTTAAAGCACAAGAAACGAAATTCCCAAGGAACCAAGGCTCCTCATGAAGAAGCAAAACTAAAACTAGACAAAAGAACGATTCAAATACACAACACCGTCCCCGGCAACGGCGCCAATTTGATGAAGCGTGTTGTTGTACGCTCTCAAACACATTTATACCCAACTACTAGCATAGCATGCAAGTCGGGGTCGAACCTAAAGGACGGGGGTATTTGAATTGTTAAATCTAATCGTAGTTGCACTAAGGCTTGTCACAATTGATTGGAATTGATTGATTCTAAACTAATGAAAGAAATAAAGTAAAACAAGAATAAGGTAAATAAAGATGTAAACAAATAATAAAGCATACTAGGATGTCTTGGGAACATAGGGGAATCATGGTAAGATAGCATAAATGAGTTATATAGATGCAATCAATTATTATTGTTGGAATTAAGTTAGTTCATGTCATATAATTCATGAGAAGATTTGGGTCTCAGAGCCAAGTCATTTGTGACTTTAAAACACCTACAAGTCGACTTAATTCTTCCTATTAAACTACATGCATGATAAACCAATTCCTAGGGAAACTTACGTCTCGGAGCCGAGTCAGTTAAGACTTTACAACACCTACAAGTCGACTTGGGTTTTCCCTATTCAACAATATGCAAGGCTTGAGTTCGTTTATATCTTACAAGCCTTGTTGAAAGGATAAGAGAAACATGTTAGGTTGTCAATCAAGCATTTTATCAAACATGATATATGCACAAGTTGAAGAACAATAAACAAGCATTCATAAGAACTCATTAAGCATAAATCTATCCCATGATTAACTCCCTTAATCCTCCACTAGTCTTAGTTAAGTAACTACCCACTCATTATCATGGAAAACATGTTATCAATGGTGTCAATCATCACAACAAGTATAAACATGATTAAAGAGTGAGGAAATAAACAATAAAAAGTAAAGAGATTATACCAAACTTAAGATGAACACTTGGAAAGAAAAGAATAATAGAAGAAAACTTGATTGATTGATGAAGAGTTGTCAATTCTCCAATAATAACCTAATAATCTTCAATTACCCAATAATAAACTTGAACAATAATTAAAAAAAGATTAATGTGTAATTTTGTGGAAGAATTAAAGGATAATCTATTCTAATTTACTCCTAATCTAATCTAAGAGAGGTTTTTATCTAGGAGAGAATTGGTTCTAATCTAAGAGGACTTGGTAATTAGCTAGGTAATACAATGGAGTATATATATAGTGGTACATCATTAGGTTAAGTAAGGGTAGATTAGTAAATAACAATGCTTAAGTGTTGAATAGAGATTTGCAAGTCCCGAGGGACATGCGCGTATCATGCTGCAACTCCCAAGGAAATCCGCGCATACTAGCCTGAAGCACGTTTGGTCCTGTAAGGCGATCCGCTCGGGCTGGCATCGGGACGCTCGGATCCTGGATCTGGGACGCGCGACTTGAGCTCAGAACGCTCGGATCCTGGGACAGGGTTCTTCTCTTATTCTTAGCTACCTAAAAATATGCTCGTCCTGGTTTGGGGACGCTCGTCCTGAACTTGGGACGCCCGTCCTGAGTCTGGGACGCTCGGATCATAGGTCAGCTTGTTAATTTGAGCTCGGATTGTAAAACGGACGCCATTTCCTCATCCGGACTTCTATTGGAGTGATTCAAAAGCCTAGACCACTTTATTTTTCGACGCCGTTTTATTTGCCATAGTTTCAAAAAAGCAAGTCTTGGTTTGGTTCCAATCAATTTCCTCTTGTAATGGCTTCCTTCTCATCATCCTTGCTCAACAACTTGTGGGGATTGATTCTTGGGCCATGGGGGTTGTCCTTCATTACCCTAAAACTTGATTTATTGAACTATGACCTTTAGCTTTGGTCTCCTCTTCGATGCTTGGTCGTTGGATGTTAACAATTTAGCTCCGTTTCACTCCGTTTGGGTAAGGTTAGTGCTCCTCTTCTACAAAGGACACCAAACCTCATAGAATATGTATAATAGGAACCTAAAGACAAGAAATGACCCTAATACACACTAAAAAGCGTAGGAACTAGGCTAGTTAAGGGACTAAATGTGCTAAATTTGAGTCACATCAAAAACTTGTTTTAAGACGGCTTCACAAATTGTCTAGAAACCATGTATAGGTTGTGTATGAATGATTTTCTTGGACTGTTTTTGAGTCGATTTCACGGATTATTTGAGCCAATTATTTAATTTCCGTCTCATACGAATATCCTTGTATATAATGGGTTGGTTGTATGTGAGAAATTCCATTCTTTGTATGATTAAAATTTCGTCTTAAGACAGTCACAAATTAACTTTTTAAATCGTGATAATGGACCTTGTCAAGCAGTTTCACGGGCTATTTTGACGGGTTTCTTTATGCTAAATTGAACCAATTTTCATGCTTATGTCTCAAGTATATGTACATGTTTGGATTTGGTCTCTTGTACGGGTGAAATCTGTCTGGGTTTGGCCTAGGAAACCGTCCTAAGACGGCTGGACAAAGGTGAAATAATGTGTGTCTACTGGATTATTGTATGCTGCGTCCTTTTTTTGGCATGTACATCATGCTGCTGTGTTGCTGGGTGTTTATGCAGAGGTTGCCAGTCTTGGCACAGGCCGTGGCTGGCTGAGACGGGGTGCGGCCAGGCCGTGGCCGGGTTGGGCTGGTCATGGCTAGGTCGTAGCCCCTGTGGGTTAATTTTTTTTTATACGTGAAATATTTTTGTTCTAGTTTAATTAAATTGAATTTCCGTCACATGATTTATGTATTTTAAGTTCATTATTTGCTGTTTATTTATATATTTCTTACATGAATCATAAATGTGGAACTTATTGTTTATTCATGTCATAATTATATGAAATGTCTTCATTTATCTATAATATGAGCTTTTATTCATTTATTCTCATTTATTTATCGTATTTCAAATACGAGTGATTTATTCTACATGATTAATTGAAAAGAGTCGTATTCTTATGATAATGCCTTTATACTGTACCTTTATGCTTGACTTATCTTTACGTCTCTTTTGGACTGTCCTTCTAATTCTGGGTTTAGCTCATATCTTCCGCCTTCTTCGGACTGTCCTGCCAATTGTGGGTTGTCGATTTTCGATTTATTATTCGAGTCTTGGATGCGGACTGTCCTGTTGCATGTCGAATCGAGAAATGTGCTGTCCTGAGAGTCTGGCCAGATTTAGACTAGGACTGAGTCTTGGGAGTACCATTGTCGTCCTACCAGGGAATTATATATATATATATATATGTATATATATATATATATGTATATATATATATATATATGTATATATATATATATATGTGTGTATATATATATATATATGTATATATATATATATATATGTATATATATATATATATATGTATATATATATATATATATATATATATATATATATATATATGTATATATATATATGTATATATATATATATATATATATATATATATATATATATATATATATATATATATATATATAGTAAAGGTCTTGCTTGGTTATAGATATTGGTACATGTCATTTAAGGCAAGAGTTATACCTTGTGTCATTTGTCTTGGTCCTATCGATACAAGAGGTGAGCTATAAGCCCTGTAGTCGCGATATGATCGTCGGGATTTATTTTCCCATCCATTCTTATGGTGAGATGCAAGCCATAAGTATGAATGTGACATTAGTAGCCACGTCCCGTGCAATGTTTGCTAAGTGGTTTTCCAAGTAATGGCTACGGTTTCTTTTTTTGTAATTTGCATTGATTGATCCCTTACCTAACTGCTTCACATGATTCGGATTCTAATCTCACATCTATGTTGTATTTCCTTGAAATTCGTGCTTTGGTATAAATTATCGTATTCTTGTCTTTCATATTATTTAATGGTCTCACATGAATAGTTGAATCTTTATTATGCTATTGTTGATCTATCTTGTTCCATCTCATTGAATTGCCATGTTTACATATAACTTGATATTCATATCTTTTGTAAGTATCTTATATGACTTACCTGTTTTAGTTCTTAGTTATGTTCATTTTGATAATTTGTGGCTGGGAGAACCTTGAGTTACTCCCCACTGACTATGGCTTTCATGTTTACATGAATGATAGGTTTGTGAAGATGCATTTGTGGACGTGTGAGCTAGCGAGCACCTTGGACTAGTAGTCGGTTTATTAGGATTGCTTAGACTTACCTTTTATCATTTGTCATTTGAGGGATATATTTTCCCTCACCTTGACTATCACGTTTGTATACTTTAATCTTTATTTCCGCACTCTTTATTTGTGTTTTAGATTTTAATGAACCCGCGCATTAAATTTTAAAAATCTCAAAAATTTCCTAAATTTCCGCATTTTATAAGTTATATTTTTCCGCGTTATTGTGGGGGTTCACACTTTGTATCAGAGCCTATGTTGCTCCCGACGCACACACGTGTACCCCAAACTTAAACTTGAACTTGACCTTGAATAATGGATATGAGATGGGTAGAACTAAGGACCTAAGTTGGTAGTCTCTTTGTGTATGCTATTTGTTAGGTGCTAACTTGATTGATTTTTTTGGTGTCTTGAAAAGATGGTGGGACCAACCAAGGTGGAGAATACTAACATGGAAGCCCTTACTCTAATTCTCCAGAATCAACAAGATGCCAATGCTCAAGTCAATCATCGCCCTAACCTCCGTGGAAAGAGATCCTTTGTGGCCTCATCTTCGTCATATGCTAATAATAATAAGAAGTAGAAGCCCGTTCCAAGTGGACAAATGCAAGGTGGACAAGCTCCCTCGTCGGAAGACAACCCTGAGGAGACCCGCAAGTGCTTCAAGTGTAGGCAAGCTTTTCACCCCGGGATTGGATGCTATGATATGCCCTTGAAGTGTTACCATTGTAAGAAGCCCAGACATCTCATCAAGGATTGCGCCGAGAAGAAGATTCCTCCTCCTCCTCATGCTCCGGAAGCTAAGCCAAGAAGAGTCGTTCATGTCGAGAATCAAGTCGGAGCCGTCGTTCTTCCTGGCACCGTTACGGGTGTGTTTTCTGTCCTTGGTCAACCTTATCTTGATTCTATCTCGTGATGTTCATCCTTCTTCTTAACTCCTTTTTGTTTTACCTTCGGAGTTCCCCTTGTATCCTTCTTTCCGACTTACCCTTGAATTCCTGTTGTAATTTCCCCTCTTCCTTGACCATAAGCTTTATCGTCCATGCATCTCCTATTCTTTTGTTTTGTTTCCCCTTTGGATTCTAGTCTAAGGGCTTATAAAAATTCTAACTTTGACATCCTTGTTGAGCTTACTTTGACTCTTACCCCTCGGGAGTTCATCATGGTTCTTTTGTTGATTAACTTTGGATCCTCTTAGCGTACTTTGTATTTATGATATCTAAGTTACTTTTCAATTCGTACAATCTCTAACCATTTCAAACTACGATTTTCGTTCGTAGTTAAAAATTTATGTTACTTTTAGAAAACTTTACCTAATTTAAAGGTTTGAAAATGAAAATTTTATTTAGTCCCCTATTTGTTCTTTAAGTAGAGACTCCTTTATCATCATTTTTGATTGCTATACCCGAGTTGCTTTTAAATTTTGCTCGATTTCTAAATAACTTTGATTTATTTATGATTACTTATCAAAATTTAATGTTACATTTTCAAGAACTTAACTCCTTTTTGAATTTAAAAGTGAAACTTTTATTTTTAGTTTAGCTTTTGCAAAAGAAAATTTGAGTGGATTATCATTTTCAATTGGTTTTAACGTTGATGGGATGTTAAGACTCGTTATTACAGGCGTCTAATAACTTGACATACACTTATCGGCGAATGATTTTGATTTAAACTTGTCTTTGACTTGGAAAGTTAGCGCTCTTGTGTGCATGACAAGAGCAATTTCGTTCCATGAAGGAGACTTATAGTTTTGAAAACTCTTCATAAATTTTTTGAAAGTATTTTGATTTCGTATTTCTGCAAATGATTTGGTATTTTGACCTTATATTTGATTTGGAATGTGATGTTCTTGAATGCGCAACGAGAAAACCTACGTCCCTTTGATGAGGATTTGGTACTGTTGGAAAATTTTACTTGAAACTTTTGAAGAAATTTTAATTCTTACAGTGAGTAACCCTTTTAATGTTTTAGTTACCGATTTCGAAAGTCCAGTTTTACCTATGTGACCTTTCATTTTCTATTTTCAAGTTTCGAGGACGAAACTTTTTACAAGGTGGGGTGATTGTAACACCCGCTAATTTCTCATTTTGACATTTATAATTTATTTAACCGTTCAATTACTTTATTTTATATTTTTGAATTATTTAATTTTATTAATTTTATTTTAAACATGATTTTTATAAAAGTAATATTTTAAAACTTAATTTATATAAAAAATACGTATTTTAGTCGGGTAGTAATAATAATGGTAATATTGTCAATAATAAAGTTCCGTCTTATATTATAGTAGGTTTAAGACGTATCTCCGTCGAACAAAAGACCGTCACATTTTCACATGTGAGGCTAATCTATTCTCGACCTATCCGCATCGGCAACACACTACCTACTTCTATTATTTTATTCACACTCTCACCCTCACAACAAAAAATAGATGGACCAATCCCAAGCCCCATTTCCCTTTCTTCTTTCCCGTTTAATCAGCATCAACAAATCCGAGCATACAAACTCCATTTTTCGACCTTTCAAACCCAGATTCCGTCTCCATTTCTCGACCAAATTTTTATAATTATTGCACCATCATCCTCATTACTTCCTCCTTCATCTTTGTAGGTAAGAAAGACGTAGTCTTGTGGTGTTTTCGTCTCGACCCGTCTTATGAGGGTGACGTTTTTAAGCTAATTTTGGGTGTAATTTTGGTTGCTAGGTGAAGACATTGAGGACCTAGAAGGAAACTCGTTCATAGTAGACCATTCCCTCGAAAATTGAATAAGTTATAAGGTAACGGTGATAGGTTACTCGACAAAAATGTCTAAATTCCGTCTTATGGGTCGTTTTATATACTCTTGTGTGATAAAGTTGGGCCCCTTGTACTTTTCTCTTATTAATTGTTGAATGTGTCGGAATAACTCTCGACTTGTAGACATACTTGAAGTGTTTTAGTGCCTGGGTTTTACATGTGAAATTCCGTCACAATTTGTGCTAGCTTTGGACCGTGTTTACGCAGTAGAATGGTGGGTTGTTTGGGCGAGATTGAAACACTTGAATGCTTGAAACTATCGTGTTAATTTTCGTCTTAAAACTTGTCCTTTTCAGATGCCTGAGTTTATTTCCTTTTTCTGATTGATTGATATATAGTTCAATAAGCTTGTGGCATATAGTCATATATCCATCCAGTTGTGCAATTTACAACTGAAGTGAACTCGTGTTTTTAAATGTTACCATGGATAGTTGCGTAAATGACTAAATGATGCCAGTAAACGAATTCTGGATTTTGATAAAACAAAAATACTCCTTTTCTCTGTTCTGAAAAAAAGTGGACAATGATCCCCGATGTTAGTAATGAATTTGGTAGATTACTTCCTAAAAAGAGAGATACCAATGATTTGCTCGCCAAAATGACTTAATATAGCTGCTAAAAAATGTGAAAAAGGGATTGTGAGTCAGTCTTATACACGGTTTTTGGTCAATGTTTGGTTGGTGGTTCGAGCCAACTCTCTTACTTCTGTCTCAAGTTTATATCCAAGTATGATATGGGTCCTTTGTATGGTTAATTTCTGCCTTCTAACATGCTTAAAAACTTGTCCTAAGACGGCTTCACAAATTGTCTAGAAACCATGTATATAGGTTGTGTATGAGTGATTTTCATGGACTGTTTTTAAGTCGATTTCACGTATGAGTATAGCCAATTTTTTAATTTCCGTCTCATGCGAATATCCATGTATGTAATGGGTTGGTTGTATGTGAGAAATTCCATTCTTTTTATGCTTAAAATTTCGTCTTAAGACGGTCACAAATGAACTTTATAAATCGTGAAAATGGACCTTGTCGAGCAGTTTTCGCGGGCTGTTTTGACGGGTTTCTTTATGCTAAATTGAACCAATTTTCATTCTTATGTCTCAAGTATATGTACATGTTGGGATTGGGTCTCTTGTACGTTGAAATCCCTCTGGTTTTGGCCCAGGAAACCGTCCAAAGACGGCTGGACAAAGGGGAAATAATGTGTGTCTACTGGACTGTTGTATGCTGCTTCCTTTTTTTGGCGTGTACTACATGCTGCTGTGTTGCTAGGTGTTTATCGTGGGCTGCTGTCTTGCGAGGCCGGCCGGCCGAGACGGGTGCGGCGTGCAAAGGGCGGATGAGGTGGTCATGGCTAGGTCAGAGTCTCCGGTTGGGTTAATTTTTTTTATCCGTGAAATATTTTTGTTCGGGTTTAATTAACTTGAATTTCCGTCACATGATTTATGTATCTTAAATTCATTATTTGCCGTTTATTTATATATTTTTGGCACATGAATCATAAATATTGAACTTATTGTTTAATCATGTCATAATTATATGAAATGTCTTTATTTATCTATAATATGAGCTTTAATTCAATTATTCACATTTATTTATCGTATTTCAAATACGAGTGATTTATTCCACATGATTAATTGAAATGAGTCATATTCTTACGATAATGCCTTTATACTATACCTTTTTGCTTGACTTATCTTTACGCCTCTTTCGGACTGTCTTGCCGATTCTGCGTTTAGCTAATATCTTCCACCTCTTTTGGACTGCCGGCCGATTGTGGGTTCTCGATTTCCGATTTCTTATTCGAGTCTTGGATGCAGACTGTCCTACCGCATGTCGAACCGGGAACTGTGCTGTCCCGAGAGTCTCGCCAGCTTTAGAATAGGACTGAGTCTTGGGCGTACCATTGTTATCCTACCAGGGAATTATATATATATATATATATATATATATATATATATATATATATATATATATATATATATATATATATATATATATATATATATATATATATATATATATATATATATATATATATATATATATATATATATATATATATATATATATATATATATATGAGTAGTAAAGGTCTTGCTTGTTTATAGATATTGGTATATGTCATTTAAGGCAAGAGTTATGCCTTGTGTCGTTTGTCTTCGTCCTATCGGATACTAGCGGTGAGCTATAGGCCCTTTAGTCGCGATATGATCATCGGGATTGATGTTCCCATTCGTTCTTATGGTGAGATGCAAGCCATAAGAATGAATGTGACATGAGTAGCCACGTGTCGTGCTATGTTTGCTAAGTGGTTTTCCAAGTAATGGCTACAGTTTCTATTTTTGTAATTTGCATTGATTGATCCCTTACTTAACTACTTTACATGATTCAGATTCTTATCTCACATCAATGTTGTATTTCCTTGAAATGTGTGCTTTGGTATAAATTACCGTTTTCTTGTCTTTCATATTATTTAATTGTCTCACATGAATAGTTGAATCTTTATTATGCTAATGTTGATCTATCTTGTTCCATCTCATTGAGTTACCATGTTTACATATAAACTTGATATTCATATCTTTTGTAAGCATCTTATATGACTTACGTGTTTTAGTTCTTCGTTATGTTCATTTTGACAATTTGTGGCTGGGAGAACCTTGAGTTACTCCCCACTTACTGTGACTTTCATGTTTACATGAATGAAAGCTTTGTGAAGATGCATTTGTGGGGTTTAGACGTGGGAGCTAGCGAGCAACTTGTACTAGTAGTCGGTTTATTAGTATTGCTTAGACTCACCTTTTATCATTTGTCATTCGAGGGATATATTTTCTCTCACCTTGACTATCACGTTTGTATAATTTAATCTTTATTTCTGCACTCTTTATTTGTATTTTATATTTTAATGAACCCGCGCTTTAAATTTTAAAAATCTCAATTTTTTTTTAAATTTCCGCATTTTATAAGTTATTTTTTTCAGCGTTATTGCGGGGGTTCACAAGTAAGAATCCTCAAGTCGGGTGGTCCTTTCCGAGAGACTGGCTATGGCTTCTTCAACTTGCTGAAACATGGTGAGCATGGTTGCGGCGCTAAATACGAACATCCCGTCTGGGGTATCCTTTTCCAAGGCATTCACCTCGTCCTCAATAGGCAGGATGAGGTGTGAGAAATCTAGAGTCGGCTTATCATTGGAGATGGCGTGGATTCCCAAGGGATTTGTCTTGTTATTTGGTTTTGCTGGCGAAGGTAATGGTAATTCTCCTTTCTCAATCATATCTTGAATGGCGTGCTTCAGCTTGAAGCAAGTTTCCGTATCATGGCCTTTGATTTGGTGATACTGGCAATAGGCGTTAGGGTTCCAAAAGCGGGTTTTCCTTGCTTCAGTTGGGTCCGGAGTGGGCCCGATTGGCTGCAGTTTCCCTTAGTCCATGAGCCTTTTTAGGGCGCTGGCATATGTTGATCCCAAGTTGGTGAATGTCTTTTGGGGACGTTCAGTTTTCTTTGTAGTTGGTTCGAGGAGGTTAACCACGTCAATTTTGTTTGTCTGACCGTAGGGACGAGATCCAATTGATGTAGAACCCTGATATCCTCTACCTGTGGTCTTGGCTAGAACGCCTTTGCGCAGGTCATCTTCGATACGGGTCCCGAGGATATGTAGATCCTTTAAGGTTTTGATGTTATGATACCTCAGCAGGTTGGCATAAACTGGGCGGATATTGTTGACAAATTTCTCCACCAAGGTTTATTTACTCGGTTACTGACCAAATGGGTGCTAACCCTCCTCCAACGGGTTAGAAATTCGGTAAATCTCTCTTTGTCATTTTGAGTCAGGACATCAAGGGTGCAGGTGTTGGCTTGGATTTCGACGTTGTCGGCTTATTGCTTCGCAAATTTAACGGCGACTTCGTCCCAAATGGTAATGCTCTTTGAGTCGAGGGAGTAGTACCATTGGCGGGGAGTCGGTTCCAAGGACGATGGAAATATCCGGGTGAAGAGTTCATGTTTGACCCCTTTGATGGACATGTAATCCTTGAAGGCACGGATGTGATTGAGCGGATCCTCCCCTCCTTTAAACTTAGGCACATCAGTTAAGGTAAAGTTGTGAGGCAGTTGGTCCCCGATGGGCTCGAACCTCCGATTGTTTTCGAGGTGAATATTTTTACCACGGGCCAAGAGTATTATGTTCTCCGGTTTCCTTGTTTTCCAGGGTGTCGATACAGGTCTCGACACGGTCCAGAGTTGCCTTAAGGGCTATGAGCACGCTTGCTAGCTGAGCAGTTGTGAGATCTCTGCTGTCATCGTTGTTGTTGTTTGACGAAGCTGACGATGAGGCCATGGTTCTGAGGTAGAAAAATGGCTCACGTTACATGCCTATCCGACACGGTTTAACGACTAAACGCAGAGAACACAAAAGACGGAAAGACATTTTGGACACGACGATATGAGGGTAACCGTGTGCGGTGCCTCGGTGTTAACTCGATTGATGGTGCGACGGTGTTGATGATGTGGGCGATGTCGTCGGGTCTCCCAATCAAACATATTTATAATACTCAACAAACAACTAGTTAGTGGTAAGTCGACGTCAATCCATGGGACGGCGTGCTTTGGGTTCTAAGTCTATCTATCTCAATTTATGCTAGGGTCACAATTTTTTTGGGTTTGTAGTTGTGTTGTAAACTAATGCAAGCAATAAAGTAAAGCAAACAATGAACTAAGAAATGTAAACAAACGACTAAAAGCACTAGGATGCCATGGGGTCATAGGGGATTTATGGTATTAATCATACAAACATGTTTACAAAGTTGCAAGCAATTAATGTTGTGGAGGAACCGAGTTGGTTTATGTCTTACGGTTCATAGGAAGAGTTGGGTCCCGGAGCCGAATCGATTAGATTGTACAACACCTACAAGTCGAATTACTTTCCTCCTATTCAACCTCTATGCATGGTCTAACAAGACTCGAGTTGGTTTATATCTTACAAGTAAAGTTGAGTAGATAAGAGATAGTTGTAAATGCAAGGATTCATAGGCTTAACATTTCATCAAACATAACATGTGCATAAAGTTGACATCACAATAAGCAAGCAATTTAATTATGAAAACACATTAGATTAAGCATGAATCAATCCCCATGTTGGTTTTCCTAATTACCCACTAATCCTAGGTAAGAGACTACTCACTTATTATTATAGTAAACATGTCATTAATGGTGTCAATCATCACAACAAGTGTAAACATGATAAGAGAATGAGGAAATAAACAATAAAGAGTAAAGGGTAAAAGAATTATACCAAACTTGAGATGATTCCAAATAATAAAGCAAAGAATAAAGGAAGAGAACTTGATTGATTGATGAAGGGTTGTCAATCCTCCAATAATAACCCAGTAATCTTCAATTACCCAAAAGTAATAAACTTGAACAATAAATAAGGAGAGATTAATGTGAGATTTGTGGAAAGATTAAAGAGTAGTCTATTCTAATCTACTCCTAATCTAATCTAAGAGGAATTTCTAATGTGGAGGCTCCCTACTCTAAAAACTTCATGCCTTGATTATTTACAAGTGGGGTATATATAGTGGAGCTTCATTAGGTTAACTAAGGCTAAATTAGTAATTACATTTGTGAGTTCTAAGCAGGGAATCGCTAGTCTTTTCGGAGAGATGAGCATCTCAGCTAAAGAGCCATTATCCGTTCATCTAGGAGGGGAATCCGCTCGGATTGTTGCAGAGGTGGACGAGCATCTTTGGGCAAATCCGCTCAGATTGTAGCAAGGGAATTCGAGCGTCTTTGAGGCTTGGACGCTCGGATTATGCTTCTTGGACAGACGTCTTGTCTCTTTGGCCGCTCGGATTCTGCGTCAGAATCGTTCTCTTCACTTTCTTCTTATTCTTGTGAAATTAGTCTAGTTATTGCCTCCTCTTCATACTAGTCCATCAAATATCATCAATAAGCTTCCAATTATGCGCGAAAGACGGGAATTTCCGCCTAATTGTCTTCTTTCCTACAAAACATACGAAATGCACTAGGAAAGCAAAATAGAAAGCATTTAACGGATAAAGTGGCTATAAAATGTTATAATAGTATGCAAAATGGGTTCAATTAGGGGACTAAATGTGCGCAAATACGAGTCACATCAGTTGACTAAACTTTGACTCGCGTTCAATATAATGGCGTGACGCTATTGAACGAGTCTCGAGGTGAGACGACTTATAAGTAAAGACCCATAATTACATTTGCTTTGACTCAAAAGACACGAGGCATAATTGGTGTGGTGGACTAAAATTTTTGAAAATAAAAATTTTCAAAAATATTCATTTGTTGCTTTACAAACGGCTTCCAAAGTTTAGGGATCTTCAAAGAGTCGGCCAGTTGAAAAAGGGTTGCTTTAGGTTTGTTTTCAAAAGACGGCGTGAGTTAAAGTTGCGGCGGCTTCGAAAACGATGTGTAATTTCCGAAGACGGCTTTTGAAATTCAAAATCGTGCAATTTGAAAATCGGTATTTGCAAGGTTTAAAATTGTTGTGGTCTGAAGAACTATGTGTCGTCCTCGGAATTTGAAAAGTCCTCGAAAAAAGTGTGTCATTCTCGGGTTTTGAATGTGCCACTGTGTCGGTTTAAAAGTCACGTATGTCGGCGCAAAACGGTTTAAAATCTGTGTTTTAAAACGGCCATTATGGCGACTTAAAAGGTGGTTTTTGAAACGGTTGCGAAAACTGATACAAAATAAAGGTTTTCCATAAATTATTAGGACTAATTTATTTCCTAATTAGATTATTATTAGTTTATTTTATTTCCTAGTTAACAGAATAAGGCAAGACGGTTTTAGGTAAGTTTCAGATTGTGTTTTAGGTTAGCTAGGTTGGTTTCTAACTCCTATATAAGGAGATCTAATGTATTGTTTATCAAACAGATTGAGAATTAAAAAAAAAATTACGAACCTTGCTTTCTTTGCATGCAATTGTGAATTTCGGATCGACGCGTTCGTTCCAAGCTTTGTTATTGTTTGACGCGTTTTCAAACTCTAACCCGATTGATAGCAATAGGTCTTGCGATTCAATCACCATTGTTCGATCTATAGGTCTAGATCGCGCAAATATCCCATTTTTTCGATTTCAAGACAGATTTCGAAGCAAATATCCTTTTTAATTATTGTTCATTATTCTATTAAACCGCTTCCGCGCAATTTTCGTATCATAAGTGAAAAAGATTAAAGCTTGATGTCGTGCAAGGAGGGTGGTGGGGTGGAAGGCACGAGCTCATATGGGAAAAGATGGATAAGCTTGAAGGCTGCATTGAAGATGACGAGCTGAAAAGGAGAGCAATGATTTTCACGAATAACTTCATGTTCTTAGTCAATTTTACATCTGAATTTGCTAGGATTATATTCGATCCCAGTGGATTCCATGGTACTAAGAATCGGGACGATTCTTTTGAAGAAAGGGAGTATGATACAAAATAAAGGTTTTCCATAAATCATTAGGACTAGTTTATTTCCTAATTAGAGATTATTATTAGTTTATTTTATTTCCTAGTTAACAGAATAAGGCAAGACGGTTTTAGGTAAGTTTAAGATTGTGTTTTAGGTTAGCTAGGTTGGTTTCTAACTCTTATATAAGGAGGTCTAATGTATTGTTTATCACATAGATTGAGAATTAATAAAAATTGAAGCAGAAGCTTTATTGTGTTTGCAAGTTCTGTAAACATAGGATCGACGCGTTTTCGTTAAATCGTTATTGTTTGACGCGTTTTCAAACATTAACTCGATTGATAGCAATAGGTCTTGCGATTCAATCACCATTGTTCGATCTATAGGTCTAGATCGCGCAAATATCCCATTGTTTCGATTTCAAGACAGATTTCGAAACAAATATCTCTTTTCCATTATTGTTCGTTATTCTATTAAACCGCTTCCGCGCAACTTTCGTATCAGTAACAAACAAGGACAAATGTTTCACACAACGAGTCACAAACACTAATAAACAAGGACAAATGATTCATACAACGAGTCACAATGACTAATTAACAAGGACAAATGATTCACACATTGAGTAACAATGACTAAATAACTAGGACAAAAGATTCACACAACGAGTCACAATGATTAATTAACTAGGACAAAAGATTCACACAACGCGTCGCAATGACTAACGAACAAGGACAAATGGTTCACACAATGAGTCACAAGCACTAATGAACAAGGACAAATGATTCACACAACGAGTCACAATGACTAATTAACAAGGACAAATGATTCACACAACGAGTCACAATGCCTAATTAACAAGGACAAATGATTCACACAACGAGTCCCAATGACTAATGAACAAGGACAATTGATTCACACAATGAGTCACAAGAACTAATGAACATGGACAAATGATTTACACAACGAGTCAAAATGACTAATTAACTAGGACAAAAGATTCACACAACGAGTCACAATGACTAACGAACAAGGACAAATGGTTCACACAATGAGTCACAATCACTAATGAACAAGGACAAATGATTCACACAACGAGTCACAATGACTAATGAACAAGGACAAATGATTCACACAACGAGTCACAATGACTAATTAACAAGGACAAATGATTCACACAACGAGTCACAATGCCTAATTAACTAGGACAAATGATTCACACAACGAGTCCCAATGACTAATGAACAAGGACAAATGATTCACACAATGAGTCACAAGAACTAATGAACATGGACAAATGATTTACACAACGAGTCAAAATGACTAATTAACTAGGACAAAAGATTCACACAAGGAGTCACAATGACTAACGAACAAGGACAAATGGTTCACACAATGAGTCACAATCACTAATGAACAAGGACAAATGATTCACACAACGAGTCACAATGACTAATGAACATGGACAAATGATTTACACAACGAGTCACAATGACTAATTAACTAGGACAAATGAGTCACACAATGAGTCACAATTACTAAGGAACAAGGACAAATGGTTCACACAACGAGTCACAATGACTGATTAACTAGGATTAATGATTCACACAACGAATCACAATGACTAACGAACAAGGACAAATGTTTCACACAACCAAATCACAAGCACTAATGAACAAGGACAAATTATTCATAGAACGAGTCACAATGACTAACAAACAAGGACAAATGTTTCACACAACGAGTCACAAGCACTAATGAACAAGGACAAATGATTTACACAACGAGTCACAATGACTTATCAAGGACAAATGATTCACACAACGAGTTACAATGACAAATGAACAAGGACAAATGATTCTCACAACGAGTCAAAATGCCTAATTAACTAGGACAAATGATTCATACAACGAGTCACAATGACTAATGAACAAGGACAAATGGTTCACACAACGAGTCACAATGCCTAATGAATAAGGACAAATGATTCACACAACGAGTCACAATGACAAATTAACAAGGACAAATGATTCACACAACGAGTCACAATGACTAATGAATAAGGACAAATGATTAACACAACGAGTCACAATGACTAATTAACTAGGACAAATGATTCACACAATGAGTCACAATGACTAATGAACAAGGACAAATGATTCACAAAATGAGTCACAATGACTAATTAACTAGGACAAAGGATTCACACAACGAGTCACAATAACTAACGAACAAGGACAAATGTTTCACACAAGAAGTCACAAACACTAATGAACAAGGATAAATGATTCATAGAACGAGTCACAATGACTAATTAACTAGGACAAATGATTCACACAACGAGTCAAAAGGACTAATGAATATGGACAAATAATTTACACAACGAGTCACAATGACTAATTAACTAGGACAAATGATTCACACATCGAGTCACAATGACTAATGAACAAGGACAAATGATTCACGAAATGAGTCACAATGCTTAATTAACTAGGACAAATGATTCACACAACGAGTCACAATGACTAATGAACAAGGACAAATGATTCACACAACGAGTCACAAGGACTAATGAACATGGACAAATGATTTACACAACGAGTCACAATGACTAATTAACTAGGTCAAGTGAGTCACACAATGAGTCACAATGACTAAGGAATAAGGACAAAAGGTTCACACAACGAGTCACAATGACTAATTAACTAGGATTAATGATTCACACAACGAATCACAATGACTAACGAACAAGGACAAATGTTTCACACAACCAGTCACAAGCACTAATGAACAAGGACAAATGATTCATAGAACGAGTCACAATGACTAACGAACAAGGACAAATGGTTCACACAACGAGTCACAAGCACTACTGAACAAGGACAAATGATTCACACAACGAGTCACAATGACTAATGAACAAGGACAAATGATTCACACAACGAGTCACAATGACTAATTAACTAGGACAAAAGATTCACACAACGAGTCACAATGACTAACGAACAAGGACAAATGGTTCACACAATGAGTTACAAGCACTAATGAACAAGGACAAATGATTCACACAACGAGTCACAATGACTAATGAACAAGGACAAATGATTCACACAACGAGTCACAATGACTAAATAACTAGGACAAAAGATTCACACAACGAGTCACAATGACTAATTAACTAGGACAAAAGATTCACACAACGAGTCACAATGACTAACGAACAAGGACAAATGGTTCACACAATGAGTTACAAGCACTAATGAACAAGGATAAATGATTCACACAACGAGTCACAATGACTAATGAACAAGGACAAATGATTCACACAACGAGTCGCAATGACTAAATAACTAGGACAAAAGATTCACACAACGAGTCACAATGACTAACGAACAAGGACAAATGTTTCACACAACGAGTCACAAGCACTACTGAACAAGGACAAATGATTCACACAACGATTTACAATGACTAATGAACAAGGACAAATGATTCACGCAACGAGTCACAATGACTAATTAACTAGGACAAATGATTCATACAACGAGTCACAAGGACTAATGAACATGGACAAATGATATACACAATGAGTAACAATGACAAAATAACTAGGACAAAAGATTCACACAACGAGTCACAATGACTAATTAACTAGGACAAAAGATTCACACAACGAGTCACAATGACTAACGAACAAGGACAAATGGTTCACACAATGAGTTACAGGCACTAATGAACAAGGACAAATGATTCACACAACGAGTCACAATGACTAATGAACAAGGACAAATGATTCAGACAACGAGTCACAATGACTAAATAACTAGGACAAAAGATTCACACAATGAGTCACAATGACTAACGAACAAGGACAAATGTTTCACACAACGAGTCACAAACACTAATGAACAAGGACAAATGAGTCATACAACGAGTCACAATGACTAATTAACAAGGACAAATGATTCACACAACGAGTCACAATGACTAATGAACAAGGACAAATGATTCACACAACGAGTCACAATGACTAAATAACTAGGACAAAAGATTCACACAACGAGTCACAATGACTAACGAACAAGGAAAAATGGTTCACACAACGAGTCACAAGCACTACTGAACAAGGACAAATGATTCACACAACGAGTCACAATGACTAATTAACTAGGACAAATGATTCACACAACGAGTCACAAGGACTAATGAATATGGACAAATGATTTACACAACGAGTCAGAATGACTAATTAACTAGGACAAATGATTCACACATCGAGTCACAATGATTAATGAACAAGGATAAATGATTCACGAAACAAGTCACAATGACTAATTAACTAGGACAAAGGATTCACACAACGAGTCACAATGACTAACAAACAAGGACAAATGTTTCACACAACGAGTCACAAACACTAATGAACAAGGACAAATGAGTCATACAACTAGTCACAATGACTAATTAACAAGGACAAATGATTCACACAACGAGTTACAATGACTTATGAACAAGGACAAATGATTCACACAACGAGTCACAATGACTAAATAACTAGAACAAAAGATTCACACATCGAGTCACAATGACTAACGAACAAGGACAAATGGTTCACACAACGAGTCACAAGCACTACTGACACAACGAGTCACAATGACTAATTAACTAGGACAAATGATTCACTCAACGACTTACAATGACTAATGAACAAGGACAAATGATTCACGCAACGAGTCACAATGACTAATTAACTTGGGCAAATGATTCACACAACGAGTCACAAGGACTAATGAACATGGACAAATGATATACACAACGAGTCACAATGACTAATTAACTGGGACAAATGATTCACACAATGAGTCACAAACTCTAATGAACAAGGACAAATGATTCATAGAACGAGTCACAATGACTAATTGACTAGGACAAATGATTCACACAACGAATCACAAGGACTAATGAATATGGATAAATGATTTACACAACGAGTCACAATGACTAATTAACTAGGACAAATGATTCACACATCGAGTCACAATGACTAATGAACAAGGACAAATGATTCACGAAACAAGTCACAATGACTAATTAACTAGGACAAAGGATTCACACGAGTCACAATGACTAACAAACAAGGACAAATGTTTCACACAACGAGTCCCAACCACTAATGAACAACGACAAATGAGTCATACAACGAGTCACAATGACTAATTAACAAGGACAAATGATTCACACAACGAGTCACAATGACTAATGAACAAGGAAAAATGATTCACACAACGAGTCACAATGACTAAATAACTAGGACAAAAGATTCACACAATGAGTCACAATGACGAACGAACAAGGACAAATGGTTCACACAATGAGTCACAAGCACTAATGAACAAGGAAAAATGATTCACACAACGAGTCACAATGACTAATTAACTAGGATAAATGATTCACACAACGAGTCATAATGCCTAATTAACTAGGACAAATGATTCACACAACGAGTCACAATGACTAATGAAAGAAGGACAAATGATTCACACAACGAGTCACAAGGATTAATGAACATGGACAAATGATTTACACAACGAGTCACAATGACTAATTAACTAGGATAAATGATTCACACAACGAGTCACAATGACTAAGGAACAAGGACAAATGATTCACACAATGAGTCACAATGACTAAGGAACAAGGACAAATGATTCACTCAACGATTTACAATGACTAATGAACAAGGACAAATGATTCACGCAACGAGTCACAATGACTAATTAACTAGGACAAATGATTCACACAACGAGTCACAAGGACTAATGAACATGGACAAATGATTCACGCAACGAGTCACAATGACTAATTAACTAGGACAAATGATTCACACAACGAGTCACAAGGACTAATGAACATGGACAAATGATATACACAATAAGTAACAATGACTAAATAACTAGGACAAAAGATTCACACAACGAGTCACAATGACTAATTAACTAGGACAAAAGATTCACACAACGAGTCACAATGACTAACGAACAAGGACAAACGGTTCACACAATGAGTTACAAGCACTAATGAACAAGGACAAATGATTCACACAACGAGTCACAATGAATAATGAACAAGGACAAATGATTCAGACAACGAGTCACAATGACTAAATAACTAGGACAAAAGATTCACACAACGAGTCACAATGACTAACGAACAAGGACAAATGATTCACAAAACGAGTCACAATGACTAATTAACTAGGACAAAGGATTCACACAACGAGTCACAATAACTAACGAACAAGGACAAATGTTTCACTCAAGAAGTCACAAACACTAATGAACAAGGATAAATGATTCATCGAACGAGTCACAATGACTAATTAACTAGGACAAATGATTCACACAACGAGTCAAAAGGACTAATGAATATGGACAAATGATTTACACAACGAGTCACAATGACTAATTAACTAGGACAAATGATTCACACATCGAGTCACAATGACTAATGAACAAGGACAAATGAGTCACGAAACGAGTCACAATGACTAATTAACTAGGACAAAGGATTCACACAACTAGTCACAATGAGTAACAAACAAGGACAAATGTTTCACACAACGAGTCACAAACACTAATAAACAAGGACAAATGATTCATACAACGAGTCACAATGACTAATTAACAAGGACAAATGATTCACACATTGAGTAACAATGACTAAATAACTAGGACAAAAGATTCACACAACGAGTCACAATGATTAATTAACTAGGACAAAAGATTCACACAACGAGTCGCAATGACTAACGAACAAGGACAAATGGTTCACACAATGAGTCACAAGCACTAATGAACAAGGACAAATGATTCACACAACGAGTCACAATGACTAATTAACAAGGACAAATGATTCACACAACGAGTCACAATGCCTAATTAACTAGGACAAATGATTCACACAACGAGTCCCAATGACTAATGAACAAGGACAAATGATTCACACAATGAGTCACAAGAACTAATGAACATGGACAAATGATTTACACAACGAGTCAAAATGACTAATTAACTAGGACAAAAGATTCACACAACGAGTCACAATGACTAACGAACAAGGACAAATGGTTCACACAATGAGTCACAATCACTAATGAACAAGGACAAATGATTCACACAACGAGTCACAATGACTAATGAACAAGGACAAATGATTCACACAACGAGTCACAATGACTAATTAACAAGGACAAATGATTCACACAACGAGTCACAATGCCTAATTAACTAGGACAAATGATTCACACAACGAGTCCCAATGACTAATGAACAAGGACAAATGATTCACACAATGAGTCACAAGAACTAATGAACATGGACAAATGATTTACACAACGAGTCAAAATGACTAATTAACTAGGACAAAAGATTCACACAACGAGTCACAATGACTAACGAACAAGGACAAATGGTTCACACAATGAGTCACAATCACTAATGAACAAGGACAAATGATTCACACAACGAGTCACAATGACTAATGAACATAGACAAATGATTTACACAACGAGTCACAATGACTAATTAACTAGGACAAATGAGTCACACAATGAGTCACAATGACTAAGGAACAAGGACAAATGGTTCACACAACGAGTCACAATGATTGATTAACTAGGATTAATGATTCACACAACGAATCACAATGACTAACGAACAAGGACAAATGTTTCACACAACCAGTCACAAGCACTAATGAACAAGGACAAATTATTCATAGAACGAGTCACAATGACTAACAAACAAGGACAAATGTTTCACACAACGAGTCACAAGCACTAATGAACAAGGACAAATGATTTACACAACGAGTCACAATGACTTATCAAGGACAAATGATTCACACAACGAGTTACAATGACAAATGAACAAGGACAAATGATTCTCACAACGAGTCAAAATGCCTAATTAACTAGGACAAATGATTCATACAACGAGTCACAATGACTAATGAACAAGGACAAATGGTTCACACAACGAGTCACAATGCCTAATGAATAAGGACAAATGATTCACACAACGAGTCACAATGACAAATTAACAAGGACAAATGATTCACACAACGAGTCACAATGACTAATGAATAAGGACAAATGATTAACACAACGAGTCACAATGACTAATTAACTAGGACAAATGATTCACACAATGAGTCACAATGACTAATGAACAAGGACAAATGATTCACAAAATGAGTCACAATGACTAATTAACTAGGACAAAGGATTCACACAACGAGTCACAATAACTAACGAACAAGGACAAATGTTTCACACAAGAAGTCACAAACACTAATGAACAAGGATAAATGATTCATAGAACGAGTCACAATGACTAATTAACTAGGACAAATGATTCACACAACGAGTCAAAAGGACTAATGAATATGGACAAATAATTTACACAACGAGTCACAATGACTAATTAACTAGGACAAATGATTCACACATCGAGTCACAATGACTAATGAACAAGGACAAATGATTCACGAAACGAGTCACAATGCTTAATTAACTAGGACAAATGATTCACACAACGAGTCACAATGACTAATGAACAAGGACAAATGATTCACACAACGAGTCACAAGGACTAATGAACATGGACAAATGATTTACACAACGAGTCACAATGACTAATTAACTAGGACAAGTGAGTCACACAATGAGTCACAATGACTAAGGAATAAGGACAAAAGGTTCACACAACGAGTCACAATGACTAATTAACTAGGATTAATGATTCACACAACGAATCACAATGACTAACGAACAAGGACAAATGTTTCACACAACCAGTCACAAGCACTAATGAACAAGGACAAATGATTCATAGAACGAGTCACAATGACTAACGAACAAGGACAAATGGTTCACACAACGAGTCACAAGCACTACTGAACAAGGACAAATGATTCACACAACGAGTCACAATGACTAATGAACAAGGACAAATGATTCACACAACGAGGCACAATGACTAATTAACTAGGACAAAAGATTCACACAACGAGTCACAATGACTAACGAACAAGGACAAATGGTTCACACAATGAGTTACAAGCACTAATGAACAAGGACAAATGATTCACACAACGAGTCACAATGACTAATGAACGAGGACAAATGATTCACACAACGAGTCACAATGACTAAATAACTAGGACAAAAGATTCACACAACGAGTCACAATGACTAATTAACTAGGACAAAAGATTCACACAACGAGTCACAATGACTAACGAACAAGGACAAATGGTTCACACAATGAGTTACAAGCACTAATGAACAAGGATAAATGATTCACACAACGAGTCACAATGACTAATGAACAAGGACAAATGATTCACACAACGAGTCACAATGACTAAATAACTAGGACAAAAGATTCACACAACGAGTCACAATGACTAACGAACAAGGACAAATGGTTCACACAACGAGTCACAAGCACTACTGAACAAGGACAAATGATTCACACAACGATTTACAATGACTAATGAACAAGGACAAATGATTCACGCAACGAGTCACAATGACTAATTAACTAGGACAAATGATTCACACAACGAGTCACAAGGACTAATGAACATGGACAAATGATATACACAATGAGTAACAATGACAAAATAACTAGGACAAAAGATTCACACAACGAGTCACAATGACTAATTAACTAGGACAAAAGATTCACACAACGAGTCACAATGACTAACGAACAAGGACAAATGGTTCACACAATGAGTTACAGGCACTAATGAACAAGGACAAATGATTCACACAACGAGTCCCAATGACTAATGAACAAGGACATATGATTCAGACAACGAGTCACAATGACTAAATAACTAGGACAAAAGATTCACACAATGAGTCACAATGACTAACGAACAAGGACAAATGTTTCACACAACGAGTCACAAACACTAATGAACAAGGACAAATGAGTCATACAACGAGTCACAATGACTAATTAACAAGGACAAATGATTCACACAACGAGTCACAATGACTAATGAACAAGGACAAATGATTCACACAACGAGTCACAATGACTAAATAACTAGGACAAAAGATTCACACAACGAGTCACAATGACTAACGAACAAGGAAAAATGGTTCACACAACGAGTCACAAGCACTACTGAACAAGGACAAATGATTCACACAACGAGTCACAATGACTAATTAACTAGGACAAATGATTCACACAACGAGTCACAAGGACTAATGAATATGGACAAATGATTTACACAACGAGTCAGAATGACTAATTAACTAGGACAAATGATTCACACATCGAGTCACAATGATTAATGAACAAGGATAAATGATTCACGAAACAAGTCACAATGACTAATTAACTAGGACAAAGGATTCACACAACGAGTCACAATGACTAACAAACAAGGACAAATGTTTCACACAACGAGTCACAAACACTAATGAACAAGGACAAATGAGTCATACAACTAGTCACAATGACTAATTAACAAGGACAAATGATTCACACAACGAGTTACAATGACTTATGAACAAGGACAAATGATTCACACAACGAGTCACAATGACTAAATAACTAGGATAAAAGATTCACACATCGAGTCACAATGACTAACGAACAAGGACAAATGGTTCACACAACGAGTCACAAGCACTACTGACACAACGAGTCACAATGACTAATTAACTAGGACAAATGATTCACTCAACGACTTACAATGACTAATGAACAAGGACAAATGATTCACGCAACGAGTCACAATGACTAATTAACTTGGGCAAATGATTCACACAACGAGTCACAAGGACTAATGAACATGGACAAATGATATACACAACGAGTCACAATGACTAATTAATCGGGACAAATGATTCACACAATGAGTCACAAACTCTAATGAACAAGGACAAATGATTCATAGAACGAGTCACAATGACTAATTGACTAGGACAAATGATTCACACAACGAATCACAAGGACTAATGAATATGGATAAATGATTTACACAACGAGTCACAATGACTAATTAACTAGGACAAATGATTCACACATCGAGTCACAATGACTAATGAACAAGGACAAATGATTCACGAAACAAGTCACAATGACTAATTAACTAGGACAAAGGATTCACACGAGTCACAATGACTAACAAACAAGGACAAATGTTTCACACAACGAGTCCCAACCACTAATGAACAACGACAAATGAGTCATACAACGAGTCACAATGACTAATTAACAAGGACAAATGATTCACACAACGAGTCACAATGACTAATGAACAAGGAAAAATGATTCACACAACGAGTCACAATGACTAAATAACTAGGACAAAAGATTCACACAATGAGTCACAATGACGAACGAACAAGGACAAATGGTTCACACAATGAGTCACAAGCACTAATGAACAAGGAAAAATGATTCACACAACGAGTCACAATGACTAATTAACTAGGATAAATGATTCACACAACGAGTCATAATGCCTAATTAACTAGGACAAATGATTCACACAACGAGTCACAATGACTAATGAAGAAGGACAAATGATTCACACAACGAGTCACAAGGATTAATGAACATGGACAAATGATTTACACAACGAGTCACAATGACTAATTAACTAGGATAAATGATTCACACAATGAGTCACAATGACTAAGGAACAAGGACAAATGATTCACACAATGAGTCACAATGACTAAGGAACAAGGACAAATGGTTCACACAATGAGTTACAAGCACTAATGAACAAGGACAAATTATTCACATAACGAGTCATAATGACTAATTAACTAGGACAAATGATTCACTCAACGATTTACAATGACTAATGAACAAGGACAAATGATTCACGCAACGAGTCACAATGACTAATTAACTAGGACAAATGATTCACACAACGAGTCACAAGGACTAATGAACATGGACAAATGATTCACGCAACGAGTCACAATGACTAATTAACTAGGACAAATGATTCACACAACGAGTCACAAGGACTAATGAACATGGACAAATGATATACACAATGAGTAACAATGACTAAATAACTAGGACAAAAGATTCACACAACGAGTCACAATGACTAATTAACTAGGACAAAAGATTCACACAACGAGTCACAATGACTAACGAACAAGGACAAACGGTTCACACAATGAGTTACAAGCACTAATGAACAAGGACAAATGATTCACACAATGAGTCACAATGACTAATGAACAAGGACAAATGATTCACACAACGAGTCACAATGACTAAATAACTAGGACAAAAGATTCACACAATGAGTCACAATGACGAACGAACAAGGACAAATGTTTCACACAATGAGTCACAAGCACTAATGAACAAGGAAAAATGATTCACACAACGAGTCACAATGACTAATTAACTAGGATAAATGATTCACACAATGAGTCATAATGCCTAATTAACTAGGACAAATGATTCACACAACGAGTCACAATGACTAATGAAGAAGGACAAATGATTCACACAACGAGTCACAATGACTAATTAACTAGGACAAATGATTCACACAATGAGTCACAATGACTAAGGAACAAGGACAAATGATTCACACAATGAGTCACAATGACTAAGGAACAAGGACAAATGGTTCACACAATGAGTTACAAGCACTAATGAACAAGGACAAATTATTCACATAACGAGTCATAATGACTAATTAACTAGGACAAATGATTCACTCAACGATTTACAATGACTAATGAACAAGGACAAATGATTCACGCAACGAGTCACAATGACTAATTAACTAGGACAAATGATTCACACAACGAGTCACAAGGACTAATGAACATGGACAAATGATTCACGCAACGAGTCACAATGACTAATTAACTAGAACAAATGATTCACACAACGAGTCACAAGGACTAATGAACATGGACAAATGATATACACAATGAGTAACAATGACTAAATAACTAGGACAAAAGATTCACACAACGAGTCACAATGACTAATTAACTAGGACAAAAGATTCACACAACGAGTCACAATGACTAACGAACAAGGACAAACGGTTCACACAATGAGTTACAAGCACTAATGAACAAGGACAAATGATTCACACAACGAGTCACAATGACTAATGAACAAGGACAAATGATTCAGACAACGAGTCACAATGACAAAATAACTAGGACAAAAGATTCACACAACGAGTCACCATGACTAACGAACAAGGACAAATGATTCACAAAACGAGTCACAATGACTAATTAACTAGGACAAAGGATTCACACAACGAGTCACAATAACTAACGAACAAGGACAAATGTTTCACGCAAGAAGTCACAAACACTAATGAACAAGGATAAATGATTCATCGAATGAGTCACAATGACTAATTAACTAGGACAAATGATTCACACAACGAGTCAAAAGGACTAATGAATATGGACAAATGATTTACACAACGAGTCACAATGACTAATTAACTAGGACAAATGATTCACACATCGAGTCACAATGACTAATGAACATGGACAAATGAGTCACGAAACGAGTCACAATGACTAATTAACTAGGACAAAGGATTCACACAACTAGTCACAATGAGTAACAAACAAGGACAAATGTTTCACACAACGAGTCACAAACACTAATAAACAAGGACAAATGATTCATACAACGAGTCACAATGACTAATTAACAAGGACAAATGATTCACACATTGAGTAACAATGACTAAATAACTAGGACAAAAGATTCACACAACGAGTCACAATGATTAATTAACTAGGACAAAAGATTCACACAACGAGTCGCAATGACTAACGAACAAGGACAAATGGTTCAC
Organism: Silene latifolia; assembly: GCF_048544455.1. NCBI lineage: Eukaryota > Viridiplantae > Streptophyta > Magnoliopsida > Caryophyllales > Caryophyllaceae > Silene > Silene latifolia. Next base: position 140,961 of record NW_027413123.1, on the reverse strand, counting down.
ACAATGAGTCACAAGCACTAATGAACAAGGACAAATGATTCACACAACGAGTCACAATGACTAATTAACAAGGACAAATGATTCACACAACGAGTCACAATGCCTAATTAACTAGGACAAATGATTCACACAACGAGTCCCAATGACTAATGAACAAGGACAAATGATTCACACAATGAGTCACAAGAACTAATGAACATGGACAAATGATTTACACAACGAGTCAAAATGACTAATTAACTAGGACAAAAGATTCACACAACGAGTCACAATGACTAACGAACAAGGACAAATGGTTCACACAATGAGTCACAATCACTAATGAACAAGGACAAATGATTCACACAACGAGTCACAATGACTAATGAACAAGGACAAATGATTCACATAACGAGTCACAATGACTAATTAACAAGGACAAATGATTCACACAACGAGTCACAATGCCTAATTAACTAGGACAAATGATTCACACAACGAGTCCCAATGACTAATGAACAAGGACAAATGATTCACACAATGAGTCACAAGAACTAATGAACATGGACAAATGATTTACACAACGAGTCAAAATGACTAATTAACTAGGACAAAAGATTCACACAACGAGTCACAATGACTAACGAGCAAGGACAAATGGTTCACACAATGAGTCACAATCACTAATGAACAAGGACAAATGATTCACACAACGAGTCACAATGACTAATGAACATGGACAAATGATTTACACAACGAGTCACAATGACTAATTAACTAGGACAAATGAGTCACACAATGAGTCACAATGACTAAGGAACAAGGACAAATGGTTCACACAACGAGTCACAATGACTGATTAACTAGGATTAATGATTCACACAACGAATCACAATGACTAACGAACAAGGACAAATGTTTCACACAACCAGTCACAAGCACTAATGAACAAGGACAAATTATTCATAGAACGAGTCACAATGACTAACAAACAAGGACAAATGTTTCACACAACGAGTCACAAGCACTAATGAACAAGGACAAATGATTTACACAACGAGTCACAATGACTTATCAAGGACAAATGATTCACACAACGAGTTACAATGACAAATGAACAAGGACAAATGATTCTCACAACGAGTCAAAATGCCTAATTAACTAGGACAAATGATTCATACAACGAGTCACAAGGATTAATGAACATGGACAAATGATTTACACAACGAGTCACAATGACTAATTAACTAGGACAAATGATTCACACAATGAGTCACAATGACTAAGGAACAAGGACAAATGATTCACACAATGAGTCACAATGACTAAGGAACAAGGACAAATGGTTCACACAATGAGTTACAAGCACTAATGAACAAGGACAAATTATTCACATAACGAGTCATAATGACTAATTAACTAGGACAAATGATTCACTCAACGATTTACAATGACTAATGAACAAGGACAAATGATTCACGCAACGAGTCACAATGACTAATTAACTAGGACAAATGATTCACACAACGAGTCACAAGGACTAATGAACATGGACAAATGATTCACGCAACGAGTCACAATGACTAATTAACTAGGACAAATGATTCACACAACGAGTCACAAGGACTAATGAACATGGACATATGATATACACAATGAGTAACAATGACTAAATAACTAGGACAAAAGATTCACACAACGAGTCACAATGACTAATTAACTAGGACAAAAGATTCACACAACGAGTCACAATGACTAACGAACAAGGACAAACGGTTCACACAATGAGTTACAAGCACTAATGAACAAGGACAAATGATTCACACAACGAGTCACAATGACTAATGAAGAAGGACAAATGATTCAGACAACGAGTCACAATGACTAAATAACTAGGACAAAAGATTCACACAACGAGTCACAATGACTAACGAATAAGGACAAATGATTCACAAAACGAGTCACAATGACTAATTAACTAGGACAAAGGATTCACACAACGAGTCACAATAACTAACGAACAAGGACAAATGTTTCACGCAAGAAGTCACAAACACTAATGAACAAGGATAAATGATTCATCGAACGAGTCACAATGACTAATTAACTAGGACAAATGATTCACACAACGAGTCAAAAGGACTAATGAATATGGACAAATAATTTACACAACGAGTCACAATGACTAATTAACTAGGACAAATGATTCACACATCGAGTCACAATGACTAATGAACAAGGACAAATGATTCACGAAACGAGTCACAATGCTTAATTAACTAGGACAAATGATTCACACAACGAGTCACAATGACTAATGAACAAGGACAAATGATTCACACAACGAGTCACAAGGACTAATGAACATGGACAAATGATTTACACAACGAGTCACAATGACTAATTAACTAGGACAAGTGAGTCACACAATGAGTCACAATGACTAAGGAATAAGGACAAATGGTTCACACAACGAGTCACAATGACTAATTAACTTGGATTAATGATTCACACAACGAATCACAATGACTAACGAACAAGGACAAATGTTTCACACAACTAGTCACAAGCACTAATGAACAAGGACAAATGATTCATAGAACGAGTCACAATGACTAACGAACAAGGACAAATGTTTCACACAACGAGTCACAAGCACTAATGAACAAGGACAAATGATTTACACAACGAGTCACAATGACTAATTATCAAGGACAAATGATTCACACAACGAGTTACAATGACAAATGAACAAGGACAAATGATTCACACAACGAGTCAAAATGCCTAATTAACTAGGACAAATGATTCATACAACGAGTCACAATGACTAATGAACAAGGACAAATGAGTCACGAAACGAGTCACAATGACTAATTAACTAGGACAAAGGATTCACACAACTAGTCACAATGACTAACAAACAAGGACAAATGTTTCACACAACGAGTCACAAACACTAACAAACAAGGACAAATGATTCATACAACGAGTCACAATGACTAATTAACAAGGAAAAATGATTCACACAACGAGTAACAATGACTAAATAACTAGGACAAAAGATTCACACAACGAGTCACAATGACTAATTAACTAGGACAAAAGATTCACACAACGAGTCGCAATGACTAAGGAACAAGGACAAATGGTTCACACAATGAGTCACAATCACTAATGAACAAGGACAAATGATTCACACAACGAGTCACAATGACTAATTAACTAGGACAAATGATTCACACAACGAGTCACAATGCTTAATTAACTAGGACAAATGATTCACACAACGAGTCACAATGACTAATGAACAAGGACAAATGATTCACACAACGAGTCACAAGCACTAATGAACATGGACAAATGATTTACACAACGAGTCACAATGACTAATTAACTAGGACAAATGATTCACACAACGAGTCAAAAGGACTAATGAAAATGGACAAATGATTTACACAACGAGTCACAATGACTAATTAACTATGACAAATGATTCACACATCGAGTCACAATGACTAATGAACAAGGACAAATGATTCACGAAACGAGTCACAATGACTAATTAACTAGGACAAAGGATTCACACAACTAGTCACAATGACTAACGAACAAGGACAAATGGTTCACACAATGAGTCACAAGCACTAATGAACAAGGACAAATGATTCACACAACGAGTCACAATGACTAATTAACTAGGACAAATGATTCACACAACGAGTCACAATGCTTAATTAACTAGGACAAATGATTCACACAACGAGTCACAATGACTAATGAACAAGGACAAATGATTCACACAACGAGTCACAAGGACTAATGAACATGGAGAAATGATTTACACAACGAGTCACAATGACTAATTAACTAGGATTAATGATTCACACAACGAATCACAATGACTAACGAACAAGGACAAATGTTTCACACAACCAGTCACAAGCACTAATGAACAAGGACAAATGATTCATAGAACGAGTCACAATGACTAACGAACAAGGACAAATGTTTCACACAACGAGTCACAATGCCTAATGAACAAGGACAAATGATTTACACAACGAGTCACAATGACTAATTATCAAGGACAAATGATTCACACAACGAGTCAAAAGGACTAATGAATATGGACAAATGAGTTACACAACGAGTCACAATGACTAATTAACTAGGACAAATGATTCACACATCGAGTCACAATGACTAATGAACAAGAACAAATGAGTCACGAAACGAGTCACAATGACTAATTAACTAGGACAAAGGATTCACACAATTAGTCACAATGACTAACAAACATGGACAAATGTTTCACACAACGAGTCACAAACACTAACAAACAAGGACAAATGATTCATACAACGAGTCACAATGACTAATTAACAAGGAAAAATGATTCACACAACGAGTCGCAATGACTAACGAACAAGGACAAATGATTCACACAATGAGTCACAAGAACTAATGAACATGGACAAATGATTTACACAACGAGTCAAAATGACTAAATAACTAGGACAAAAGATTCACACAACGAGTCACAATGACTAATTAACTAGGACAAAAGATTCACACAACGAGTCGCAATGACTAACGAACAAGGACAAATGATTCACACAATGAGTCACAAGAACTAATGAACATGGACAAATGATTTACACAACGAGTCAAAATGACTAATTAACTAGGACAAAAGATTCACACAACGAGTCACAATGACTAACGAACAAGGACAAATGGTTCACACAATGAGTCACAATCACTAATGAACAAGGACAAATGATTCACACAACGAGTCACAATGACTAATTAACTAGGACAAATGATTCACACAACGAGTCACAATGCTTAATTAACTAGGACACATGATTCACACAACGAGTCACAATGACTAATGAACAAGGACAAATGATTCACACAACGAGTCACAAGCACTAATGAACATGGACAAATGATTTACACAACGAGTCACAATGACTAATTAACTAGGACAAATGATTCACACAACAAGTCAAAAGGACTAATGAATATGGACAAATGATTTACACAACGAGTCACAATGACTAATTAACTATGACAAATGATTCACACATCGAGTCACAATGACTAATGAACAAGGACAAATGATTCACACAACGAGTCACAATGACTAATTAACAAGGACAAATGATTCACACAACGAGTAACAATGACTAAATAACTAGGACAAAAGATTCACACAACGAGTCACAATGACTAATTAACTAGGACAAAAGATTCACACAACGAGTCACAATGACTAACGAACAAGGACAAATGGTTCACACAATGAGTCACAAGCACTAATGAACACGGACAAATGATTCACACAACGAGTCACAATGACTAATTAACAAGGACAAATGATTCACACAACGAGTCACAATGCCTAATTAACTAGGACAAATGATTTACACAACGAGTCACAATGACTAATGAAGAAGGACAAATGATTCACACAATGAGTCACAAGAACTAATGAACATGGACAAATGATTTACACAACGAGTAACAATGACTAATCAACTAGGACAAAAGATTCACACAACGAGTCACAATGACTAACGAACAAGGACAAATGGTTCACACAATGAGTCACAAGCACTAATGAACAAGGACAAATGATTCACACAACGAGTCACAATGACTAATTAACTAGGACAAATGATTCACACAACGAGTCACAATGCTTAATTAACTAGGACAAATGATTCACACAACGAGTCACAATGACTAATGAACAAGGACAAATGATTCACACAACGATTCACAAGGACTAATGAACATGGAGAAATGATTTACACAACGAGTCACAATGACTAATTAACTAGGATTAATGATTCACACAACGAATCACAATGACTAACGAACAAGGACAAATGTTTCACACAACCAGTCACAAGCACTAAATAACAAGGACAAATGATTCATAGAACGAGTCACAATGACTAACGAACAAGGACAAATGTTTCACACAACGAGTCACAAGCACTAATGAACAAGGACAAATGATTTACACAACGAGTCACAATGACTAATTATCAAGGACAAATGATTCACACAACGAGTTACAATGACAAATGAAAAAGGACAAATGATTCACACAACGAGTCAAAATGCCTAATTAACTAGGACAAATGATTCATACAACGAGTCACAATGACTAATGAACAAGGACAAATGGTTCACACAACGAGTCACAATGCCTAATGAACAAGGACAAATGATTCACACAACGAGTCACAATGACAAATTAACAAGGACTAATGATTCACACGAGTCAAAAGGACTAATGAATATGGACAAATGATTTACACAACGAGTCACAATGACTAATTAACTAGGACAAATGATTCACACATCGAGTCACAATGACTAATGAACAAGGACAAATGAGTCACGAAACGAGTCGCAATGACTAATTAACTAGGACAAAGGATTCACACAACTAGTCACAATGACTAACAAACAAGGACAAATGTTTTACACAACGAGTCACAAACACTAACAAACAAGGACAAATGATTCATACAACGAGTCACAATGACTAATTAACAAGGAAAAATGATTCACACAACGAGTAACAATGACTAAATAACTAGGACAAAAGATTCACACAACGAGTCACAATGACTAATTAACTAGGACAAAAGATTCACACAACGAGTCGCAATGACTAACGAACAAGGACAAATGATTCACAGAATGAGTCACAAGAACTAATGAACATGGACAAATGATTTACACAACGAGTCAAAATGACTAATTAACTAGGACAAAAGATTCACACAACGAGTCACAATGACTAACGAACAAGGACAAATGGTTCACACAATGAGTCACAATCACTAATGAACAAGGACAAATGATTCACACAACGAGTCACAATGACTAATTAACTAGGACAAATGATTCACACAACGAGTCACAATGCTTAATTAACTAGGACAAATGATTCACACAACGAGTCACAATGACTAATGAACAAGGACAAATGATTCACACAACGAGTCACAAGGACTAATGAACATGGACAAATGATTTACACAACGAGTCACAATGACTAATTAACTAGGACAAATGATTCACACAACGAGTCACAATGACTAATGAACAAGGACAAGTGATTCACACAACGAGTCACAAGGACTAATGAACATGGAGAAATGATTTACACAACGAGTCACAATGACTAATTAACTAGGACAAATGAGTCACACAATGAGTCACAATGACTAAGGAATAAGGACAAATGGTTCACACAACGAGTCACAATGACTGATTAACTAGGATTAATGATTCACACAACGAATCACAATGACTAACGAACAAGGACAAATGTTTTACACAACCAGTCACAAGCACTAATGAACAAGGACAAATGATTCATAGAACGAGTCACAATGACTAACGAACAAGGACAAATGTTTTAACAACGAGTCACAAGCACTAATGAACAAGGACAAATGATTTACACAACGAGTCACAATGACTAATTATCAAGGACAAATGATTCACACAACGAGTTACAATGACTAATGAACAAGGACAAATGATTCACACAACGAGTCAAAATGCCTAATTAACTAGGACAAATGATTCATACAACGAGTCACAATGCCTAATGAACAAGGACAAATGGTTCACACAACGAGTCACAATGCCTAATGAACAAGGACAAATGATTCACACAACGAGTCACAATGACAAATTAACAAGGACAAATGATTAACACAACGAGTCACAATGACTAATTAACTAGGACAAATGATTAACACAATGAGTCACAATGACTAATTAACTAGGACAAATGGTTCACACAACGAGTCACAATGACTAATGAACAAGGACAAATGATTCACACAACGAGTCACAAGGACAAATGAACATGGACAAATGATTTACACAACGAGTCACAATGACTAATTAACTAGGACAAATGAGTCACACAATGAGTCACAATGACTAAGGAACAAGGACAAATGGTTCACACAACGAGTCACAATGACTGATTAACTAGGATTAATGATTCACACAACGAATCACAATGACTAACGAACAAGGACAAATGTTTCACACAACGAGTCACAAGCACTAATGAACAAGGACAAATGATTCATAGAACGAGTCACAATGACTAACGAACAAGGACAAATGTTTCACACAACGAGTCACAAGCACTAATGAACAAGGACAAATGATTTACACAACGAGTCACAATGACTAATTATCAAGGACAAATGATTCACACAACGAGTTACAATGACAAATGAACAATAACAAATGATTCACACAACGAGTCAAAATGCCTAATTAACTAGGACAAATGATTCATACAACGAGTCACAATGACTAATGAACAAGGACAAATGGTTCACACAACGAGTCACAATGCCTAATGAACAAGGACAAATGATTCACACAACGAGTCACAATGACAAATTAACAAGGACAAATGATTAACACAACGAGTCACAATGACTAATTAACTAGGACAAATGATTAACACAATGAGTCACAATGACTAATTAACTAGGACAAATGGTTCACACAACGAGTCACAATGACTAATGAACAAGGACAAATGATTCACACAACGAGTCACAAGGACTAATGAACATGGACAAATGATTTACACAACGAGTCACAATGACTAATTAACTAGGAAAAATGAGTCACATAATGAGTCACAATGACTAAGGAACAAGGACAAATGGTTCACACAACGAGTCACAATGACTGATTAACTAGGATTAATGATTCACACAACGAATCACAATGACTAACGAACAAGGACAAATGTTTCACACAACGAGTCACAAGCACTAATGAACAAGGACAAATGATTCATAGAACGAGTCACAATGACTAACGAACAAGGACAAATGTTTCACACAACGAGTCACAAGCACTAATGAACAAGGACAAATGATTTACACAACGAGTCACAATGACTAATTATCAAGGACAAATGATTCACACAACGAGTTACAATGACAAATAAAAAAGGACAAATGATTCACACAACGAGTCAAAATGCCTAATTAACTAGGACAAATGATTCATACAACGAGTCACAATGACTAATGAACAAGGACAAATGGTTCACACAACGAGTCACAAGCACTAATGAACAAGGACAAATGATTTACACAACGAGTCACAATGACTAATTATCAAGGACAAATGATTCACACAACGAGTTACAATGACAAATGAAAAAGGACAAATGATTCACACAACGAGTCAAAATGCCTAATTAACTAGGACAAATGATTCATACAACGAGTCACAATGACTAATGAACAAGGACAAATGGTTCACACAACGAGTCACAATGCCTAATGAACAAGGACAAATGATTCACACGAGTCACAATGACAAATTAACAAGGACTAATGATTCACACGAGTCAAAAGGACTAATGAATATGGACAAATGATTTACACAACGAGTCACAATGACTAATTAACTAGGACAAATGATTCACACATCGAGTCACAATGACTAATGAACAAGGACAAATGAGTCACGAAACGAGTCGCAATGACTAATTAACTAGGACAAAGGATTCACACAACTAGTCACAATGACTAACAAACAAGGACAAATGTTTCACACAACGAGTCACAAACACTAACAAACAAGGACAAATGATTCATACAACGAGTCACAATGACTAATTAACAAGGAAAAATGATTCACACAACGAGTAACAATGACTAAATAACTAGGACAAAAGATTCACACAACGAGTCACAATGACTAATTAACTAGGACAAAAGATTCACACAACGAGTCGCAATGACTAACGAACAAGGACAAATGATTCACACAATGAGTCACAAGAACTAATGAACATGGACAAATGATTTACACAACTAGTCAAAATGACTAATTAACTATGAACTAAAACTATCAGATTTGAGTTAATATTAGACACGAAATTCCCAAATGACAAACAAAGAAAACTTAGCTTGTTTAGAACTCAAGGTATGACTTAATTCGAACACAAAGCAATGAATTAAGCCTAGGACTCGTCCAAGCACTTAGCAAAGGACTTATCCAACCTCCTAGCACTAAGCAAGGGAGTTTTATCAAGCACAAAGCAAAGATAAAGAAGAAAGAAAGCAGGTTGCTTCTTAGGGTTTTTTCATTCAAAATAATCTGATTTTGTCTAAGGGTTGTGCTTGCTTTTATAGGACAAGCAAGACAATCTCCTCCCTTCATCTAAGATAGCATCCTATGGCCACAAAAAGAGCTGCTAATACCACCAAACACGGCAGCCAAGGACCTTACAAGAAATCAGAAAAGAAAAGGACATAAAGCATAAAAGATAGAAAGTAAACTAATAGTACAACAATCCCTTGTTTACTAGCTCAAGTCTTGTTTATGCACACTTGGACTCACTTGGAAGACTTTGGCAATGCTGCAAATACTCTTCTAAGGGCCCTTGAGCTATGTTTGATCAAAAGAGGAATGTTGATAGCGACATAATGCACATAAAACGAAGCCTGCTCCAGCCATGTTCCTGATTGCGCGCTGTTCTAAAAGCTTGGCAAACTCAATGATAGGAAAAGATTTGGGATACAAGTTCCTACACAAAAACGTCTCAAACTCACCAAAGATTAATCCCATGCTGGAAAAAGGCACGACTTCTTAGACGGAATTCATGTTAGACCTCAATCTTGTGCAAGGTCCAAAACCGGGTTCAAAAGAGGAATGCTCGGCTGAATTCTCTTCAATCTCCCCTTCTTGAAAAGGATTTGCCCTCAAATCCTGGCCATTATCATCTTCAATCTCTTCATAATAAGGACTTAAATCCCCAACATTGAATGTGCCATGGACCTCATAATCTCCGGGCAAGTTAATCTTGTAGGCATTGGACCCAATCTTTTCGAGGACTTCGAATGGACCATCCGCTCTTGGCATGAGCTTGTTCTTCCTTTTGGCTGGAAATCTTTCTTTTCTTAGGTTAATCCAAACAAGATCCCCTACTTCAAAGTTTGTGGCTTGCTTAGGACCCTTGGCCCTTGCTTTGTATGCTTCATTTGTTTTCTCAATTTGCTTCTTAACTTGAGCATGGATTTGTAGCATTTGCTCAACTCTTTTCTTAGCATCGAAATCAATCTTTTTCCTTTGGATGGGTGCCAAATCAGTGGGCATGAGGGGGTTGGCGCCATAAACAACTTCAAATGGAGACTTGCCCGTGCTTGAAGAAGGAGCCCTATTGAAGGCAAACTCGGCTTGAGCTAGTTTGAGATCCCAATCCTTCAATGATTTAGAAACCGTGCACCTTAGGATTCTCCCTAGAGTCTTGTTAGTCACCTCCGTTTGTCCATCAGTTTGGGGGTGATGGGAGGTGCTAAATAAGAGCCTAGTCTTTAGTAGCTTCCACAAGGACCTCCAAAATGGCTCATGAACTTTGAATCCCTATCCGAGACAATAGACTTGGGAACTCCATGGAGCTTAACCACCTCTTTGAAGTATAAATCAGCCACACTAGATGCATCCTCCGTTTTCTTACAAGCAATGAAGTGAGCCATCTTGCTAAACCTATCCACAACAACCATGATGGAGTCCTTGCCTCTTTGAGTTCTTGGCAAAGCAACTATGAAATCCATGCTAATGTCTTCCCATGGCTGGTTTGGGACGGGTAAAGGGGTATAGGGGCCTGTTTTGAAGTAGGACTTGGATTGTTGACATGGAGCACACCTCTTGATAACATCTTGGACATCCCCAAGCATCTTAGGCCAATAGAAATGCTCTTGGAGTATGTCATAGGTCTTTTGAATGCCAAAGTGCCCGGCAAGACCATTGGAGTGTGCTTCTCGTACCAACAAGCTTCTATAGGGACTCCTTGGCACACACAAACGGTTTCCACGAAACAAGAACCCCTCTTGGACCAAGTAATGACCCCCCTTAGCTCGTCCATTTTGCAATGACCCCCACTCCTCCTTGAAATCTGGATCCTCTTGGTAAAACTCTTTCATGTGCTCAAACCCAAGCACTCTTTGTTCCATGTAACTCAACATAATGAACCTCCTTGATAGAGCATCCGCAACCACGTTATCCTTCCCTTCTATGTACTTGCTTGCAAAGTTGAATGATTGTAAGAACTCAACCCATTTGGCATGTCTATGGTTGAGCTTATGCTGCCCATTGATGTACTTAAGAGCCTCATGATCCGAATGAAGAACAAAGGGCCTTGGCTTGAGGTAATGGCTCCAATGAGTTAAGGCTCTTACAATGGCATAGAACTCTTTGTCATAAGTTGAGTAATTTAGCTTGGCACCACTCAATTTCTCACTAAAGTAAGCAATTGTGCTCTTGAACAAGGACAGCCCCAATGCCAATGCCACTAGCATCACACTCAACTTCAAATAACTTATCAAAATTTGGCAAAGCAAGAATAGGAGACTCACATAGCTTTTCCTTGATGGTGTTGAAGGAAGTTTCAGCCTTATCTCCCCATTTGAACTCCCCCTTCTTCATACATTCAGTTATAGGAGCCATGAGAGTGCTAAAATCCTTGATAAACCTCCTATAGAATGATGCTAACCCATGAAAGCTCCTCACATCCGTGATATTCCTAGGAATAGGCCATGACTTGATTGCTTTAACCTTCTCTTGATCAACTAATATGCCACGGTCAGAAATGATGAAACCTAAGAATTGGACTTCACTTTGCATAAAAGAACACTTCTCAAGCTTCCCATACAACTTGTGTTCCCTAAGAGTGTCAAACAATATTTGCAAATGATTGAGGTGCTCTTCTTTGTTAGGACTATACACCAAGATGTCATCAAAGTATACAACAACAAAGCTGCCCAAGTGAGGCCTAAGCACTTCATTCATAAGCCTCATGAAAGTGCTTGGTGCATTAGAAAGACCAAATGGCATGACAAGCCATTCATACAACCCATGCTTTGTTTTGAATGCGGTTTTCCACTCATCTCCTTCTTTGATTCTTACTTGATGATAACCTTGCCTTAAATCAATCTTTGAAAACAGTTTGGCTCCACTAAGCTCATCTAGGATGTCATCAAGCCTTGGTATAGGAAACCTATACTTGATGGTTATGTTGTTGATGGCTCTACTATCGGTGCACATCCTCCATGACCCATCTTTCTTGGGCACAAGCAAGGCTGGAACGGCACAAGGGCTAAGGCTCTACCTCACAAAACCTTTGCTCATGAGCTCTCCAATTTGTTGTTGCAATTCTTGGCTAGCTTTAGGATCACTTCTATAGGCTGCCTTGTTGGGTAGAGTAGCTCCCGGAATGAAATCAATTTGATGTTCAATTCCTCTAAGAGGAGGCAAACCACTAGGAAGCTCATTTGGAAACACATCACCATAGGTTTTGAGTAGGCGTTGGACCTCACTAGGCAGCCCCTTCTCTTGCTCTCCCACCACTTCCTTGGCTATAAGCACATACACGTCCCTATCCTCCTTTAACTCTTGCAACATTTCTGCCCCATTGATTAGCAACATTTCCTTAGATGGTTCAAGCATGGAGGGTGTTGGAATATGCTTGAGAACAGGTGGTAAAGGTGCTAGGATGACCTTTCTTGAGCCAAATTTGAAGGTGTAGGTGTTGTCTTTACCATGATGAACCGAGTCCCTATCAAACTCCCACGGTCTCCCAAGTAGCAAGTGACAAGCATCCATTGGAAGAACATCACAAAGAGCTTCATCTACATAGTTTTTGCCAATGGAAAAAGGAACCAAGCATTGCTTATCAACCCTCACTTCAGCCCCTTTGTTGAGCCACCTTAGCTTATAAGGACTAGGATGGTCTTGTGTAGGTAATGATAGTTTGTCAATGAGAGTACTAGAGGCAACATTGGTACAACTCCCTCCATCAATGATAAGATTACAAACCCTCCCTTTAATGGTGCACCTAGACCTGAAAATTTGTTGTCTTTGGTCCATTTCCAAGGGTTGGGGTTGGGTATGCATCACTCTCCAAGTAACCAAGCTAAGACCCGCATCCGGCATAACCACATCATCCTCCTCATGGTCCGTTCCTTCCCTTTCCTCATCACACACAAGAATCTCATCATCTCCCCAATGAACCACTTCAAAGCTACTAAGGGCTCTCTTGGTTGGGCATTATTTGGCAAAGTGACCATAACCTTGGCATTGGTAACATTTTTTGAGAGGCATGGTCTTTTTTTTGTGAGGTTTCGGCTGCTTTTCCCTTGTCAAGTATGGTGGTTTTGTTGTGAGAGGTTGGTTCATTGATTTTGAAACTGGTTGGGGGTCTAAAGGTGGCTGTTTTGGTGGTTGGTTTGGTGGTTGTAGCCTTCCCTTTACCCATTTTCTCAACCCTTAAAGCCAAGTTAACGGCTTCATCAAAGGACCATACTTGTTGCATTCTAACCCTATGAGCAATCTTAGTATCTAACCCTTCAACAAATCTAGCAATTTTCTGTTCGGGCTTCTCATTGAGTTCACATTGCAAAGTAAGTTGTTCAAAGTCTCTAAGATATGACTCAAGTGGTTGTTGGTCTTGTTTAAGTTGTGTGAGCTTAATGAAAATGTCTTCAGTGTACTCTTTAGGTATAAACTTCTCATTAAGCTTCTTTTTCAGTTTTAACCAAGACTTAATAGGTTCCTTACCATCCCTTCTTCTCTGATTTTTTAAGTTCTCATACCAAAGGGAGGCATAGCCTTTGAGTTTCAAGATTGCAACTTTAAAAGCTTTGCCATCAGAATAACCTTTAAACTCAAAGACTCTTTCAATAGTCCTAAACCAATCTAACAAATCCTCGGGGTTTAAACTACCATGAAAATCAGGAATTTCTACCTTTAAGTCTTTGTTGGGCTCTCCATGAAAGGCCTCGGCCATGGACTTCTCTGAATCAGAAAGCTCCTCTTCCTCATGGCCACCATGAGCTCGTCCTCTCCCCATGAAGCCATGGCCTCTACCCCTGCCTCTAGGTGGTCGTCCTCCTCTTGGTGGTGGTGTTGGAATATTAGCCATGATAACATTGAAAGATTCTAGCAACAAATCACATTTTTCAGAAAGTTGAGTAACTTGTGTTTCAATTCCAGCAATCCTTTCTTCACTCATGGTTGTTTTTTGTGTTTTTAATGTGGTTAGGGTATAATGAACTCACAAAGAAAGGATTTTTGTTGTTAACCAAAGCTCTGATAACCAATTTGAACTAAAACTATCAGATTTGAGTTGATATTAGACACGAAATTCCCAAATGACAAACAAAGAAAACTCAGCTTGTTTAGGACTCAAGGTATGACTTAATTCGAACACAAAGCAATGAATTAAGCCTAGGACTCGTCCAAGCACTTAGCAAAGGACTTATCCAACCTCCTAGCACTAAGCAAGGGAGTTTTATCAAGCACAAAGCAAAGATAAAGAAGAAAGAAAGCAGGTTGCTTCTTAGGGTTTTTTCATTCAAAATAATCTGATTTTGTCTAAGGGTTGTGCTTGCTTTTATAGGACAAGCAAGACAATCTCCTCCCTTCATCTAAGATAGCATCCTATGGCCACAAAAAGAGCTGCTAATACCACCAAACACGGCAGCCAAGGACCTTACAAGAAATCAGAAAAGAAAAGGACATAAAGCATAAAAGATAGAAAGTAAACTAATAGTACAACAATCCCTTGTTTACTAGCTCAAGTCTTGTTTATGCACACTTGGACTCACTTGGAAGACTTTGGCAATGCTGCAAATACTCTTCTAAGGGCCCTTGAGCTATGTTTGATCAAAAGAGGAATGTTGATAGCGACATAATGCACATAAAACGAAGCCTGCTCCAGCCATGTTCCTGATTGCGCGCTGTTCTAAAAGCTTGGCAAACTCAATGATAGGAAAAGATTTGGGATACAAGTTCCTACACAAAAACGTCCCAAACTCACCAAAGATTAATCCCATGCTGGAAAAAGGCACGACTTCTTAGACGGAATTCATGTTAGACCTCAATCTTGTGCAAGGTCCAAAACCGGGTTCAAAAGAGGAATGCTCGGCTGAATTCTCTTCAAACTAGGACAAAAGATTCACACAACGAGTCAGAATGACTAACGAACAAGGACAAATGGTTCACACAATGAGTCACAATCACTAATGAACAAGGACAAATGATTCACACAACGAGTCACAATGACTAATTAACTAGGACAAATGATTCACACAACGAGTCACAATGCTAAATTAACTAGGACAAATGATTCACACAACGAGTCACAATGACTAATGAACTAGGACAAATGATTCACACAACGAGTCACAAGGACTAATGAACATGGACAAATGATTTACACAACGAGTCACAATGACTAATTAACTAGGACAAATGATTCACACAACGAGTCAAAAGGACTAATGAATATGGACAAATGATTTACACAACGAGTCACAATGACTAATTAACTATGACAAATGATTCACACATCGAGTCACAATGACTAATGAACAAGGACAAATGTTTCACGAAACGAGTCACAATGACTAATTAACTAGGACAAAGGATTCACACAACTAGTAACAATGACTAACAAACAAGGACAAATGTTTCACACAACGAGTCACAAACACTAATGAACAAGGACAAATGATTCATACAACGAGTCACAATGCCTAATTAACTAGGACAAATGATTTACACAACGAGTCACAATGACTAATGAACAAGGACAAATGATTCACACAATGAGTCACAAGAACTAATGAACATGGACAAATGATTTACACAACGAGTCACAATGACTAATCAACTAGGACAAAAGATTCACACAACGAGTCACAATGACTAACGAACAAGGACAAATGGTTCGGAAATGAGTCACAAGAACTAATGAACATGGACAAATGATTTACACAACGAGTCAAAATGACTAATTAACTAGGACAAAAGATTCACACAACGAGTCACAATGACTAACGAACAAGGACAAATGGTTCACACAATGAGTCACAATCACTAATGAACATGGACAAATGATTTACACAACGAGTCAAAATGACTAATTAACTAGGACAAAAGATTCACACAACGAGTCACAATGACTAACGAACAAGGACAAATGGTTCACACAATGAGTCACAATCACTAATGAACAAGGACAAATGATTCACACAATGAGTCACAATGCTTAATTAACTAGGACAAATGATTCACACAACGAGTCACAATGACTAATGAACAAGGACAAATGATTCACACAACGAGTCACAAGGACTAATGAACATGGAGAAATGATTTACACAACGAGTCACAATGACTAATTAACTAGGACAAATGAGTCACACAATGAGTCACAATGACTAAGGAATAAGGACAAATGGTTCACACAACGAGTCACAATGACTGATTAACTAGGATTAATGATTCACACTACGAATCACAATGACTAACGAACAAGGACAAATGTTTTACACAACCAGTCACAAGCACTAATGAACAAGGACAAATGATTCATAGAACGAGTCACAATGACTAACGAACAAGGACAAATGTTTCACACAACGAGTCACAAGCACTAATGAACAAGGACAAATGATTTACACAACGAGTCACAATGACTAATTATCAAGGACAAATGATTCACACAACGAGTTACAATGACTAATGAACAAGGACAAATGATTCACACAACGAGTCAAAATGCCTAATTAACTAGGACAAATGATTCATACAACGAGTCACAATGCCTAATGAACAAGGACAAATGGTTCACACAACGAGTCACAATGCCTAATGAACAAGGACAAATGATTCACACAACGAGTCACAATGACAAATTAACAAGGACAAATGATTAATACAACGAGTCACAATGACTAATTAACTAGGACAAATGATTAACACAATGAGTCACAATGACTAATTAACTAGGACAAATGGTTCACACAACGAGTCACAATGACTAATGAACAAGGACAAATGATTCACACAACGAGTCACAAGGACTAATGAACATGGACAAATGATTTACACAACGAGTCACAATGACTAATTTACTAGGACAAATGAGTCACACAATGAGTCACAATGACTAAGGAACAAGAACAAATGGTTCACACAACGAGTCACAATGACTGATTAACTAGGATTAATGATTCACACAACGAATCACAATGACTAACGAACAAGGACAAATGTTTCACACAACGAGTCACAAGCACTAATGAACAAGGACAAATGATTCATAGAACGAGTCACAATGACTAACGAACAAGGACAAATGTTTCACACAACGAGTCACAAGCACTAATGAACAAGGACAAATGATTCATAGAACGAGTCACAATGACTAACGAACAAGGACAAATGATTCACACAACGAGTCACAATGACAAATTAACAAGGACAAATGATTAATACAACGAGTCACAATGACTAATTAACTAGGACAAATGATTAACACAATGAGTCACAATGACTAATTAACTAGGACAAATGGTTCACACAACGAGTCACAATGACTAATGAACAAGGACAAATGATTCACACAACGAGTCACAAGGACTAATGAACATGGACAAATGATTTACACAACGAGTCACAATGACTAATTTACTAGGACAAATGAGTCACACAATGAGTCACAATGACTAAGGAACAAGGACAAATGGTTCACACAACGAGTCACAATGATGATTAACTAGGATTAATGATTCACACAACGAATCACAATGACTAACGAACAAGGACAAATGTTTCACACAACGAGTCACAAGCACTAATGAACAAGGACAAATGATTCATAGAACGAGTCACAATGACTAACGAACAAGGACAAATGTTTCACACAACGAGTCACAAGCACTAATGAACAAGGACAAATGATTTACACAACGAGTCACAATGACTAATTATCAAGGACAAATGATTCACACAACGAGTTACAATGACAAATGAACAAGGACAAATGATTCACACAACGAGTCAAAATGCCTAATTAACTAGGACAAATGATTCATACAACGAGTCACAATGACTAATGAACAAGGACAAATGGTTCACACAACGAGTCACAATGCCTAATAAACAAGGACAAATGATTTACACAACGAGTCACAATGACAAATTAACAAGGACAAATGATTCACACAACGAGTCAAAAGGACTAATGAATATGGACAAATGATTTACACAACGAGTCACAATGACTAATTAACTAGGACAAATGATTCACACATCGAGTCACAATGACTAATGAACAAGGACAAATGAGTCACGAAACGAGTCACAATGACTAATTAACTAGGACAAAGGATTCACACAACTTGTCACAATGACTAACAAACAAGGACAAATGTTTCACACAACGAGTCACAAACACTA
This sequence comes from Silene latifolia, assembly GCF_048544455.1. NCBI lineage: Eukaryota > Viridiplantae > Streptophyta > Magnoliopsida > Caryophyllales > Caryophyllaceae > Silene > Silene latifolia. The sequence continues at coordinate 121,647 of NW_027413123.1, read as the reverse complement.
ACAAACAAGGACAAATGATTCATATAACGAGTCACAATGACTAATTAACAAGGAAAAATGATTCACACAACGAGTAACAATGACTAAATAACTAGGACAAAAGATTCACACAACGAGTCACAATGACTAATTAACTAGGACAAAAGATTCACACAACGAGTCGCAATGACTAACGAACAAGGACAAATGATTCACACAATGAGTCACAAGAACTAATGAACATGGACAAATGATTTACACAACGAGTCAAAATGACTAATTAACTAGGACAAAAGATTCACACAACGAGTCACAATGACTAACGAACAAGGACAAATGGTTCACACAATGAGTCACAATCACTAATGAACAAGGACAAATGATTCACACAACGAGTCACAATGACTAATTAACTAGGACAAATGATTCACACAACGAGTCACAATGCTTAATTAACTAGGACAAATGATTCACACAACGAGTCACAATGACTAATGAACAAGGACAAATGATTCACACAACGAGTCACAAGGACTAATGAACATGGACAAATGATTTACACAACGAGTCACAATGACTAATTAACTAGGACAAATGATTCACACAACGAGTCAAAAGGACTAATGAATATGGACAAATGATTTACACAACGAGTCACAATGACTAATTAACTATGACAAATGATTCACACATCGAGTCACAATGACTAATGAACAAGGACAAATGTTTCACGAAACGAGTCACAATGACTAATTAACTAGGACAAAGGATTCACACAACTAGTAACAATGACTAACAAACAAGGACAAATGTTTCACACAACGAGTCACAAACACTAATGAACAAGGACAAATGATTCATACAACGAGTCACAATGCCTAATTAACTAGGACAAATGATTTACACAACGAGTCACAATGACTAATGAACAAGGACAAATGATTCACACAATGAGTCACAAGAACTAATGAACATGGACAAATGATTTACACAACGAGTCACAATGACTAATCAACTAGGACAAAAGATTCACACAACGAGTCACAATGACTAACGAACAAGGACAAATGGTTCACACAATGAGTCACAATCACTAATGAACAAGGACAAATTATTCACACAATGAGTCACAATGCTTAATTAACTAGGACAAATGATTCACACAACGAGTCACAATGACTAATGAACAAGGACAAATGATTCACACAACGAGTCACAAGGACTAATGAACATGGAGAAATGATTTACACAACGAGTCACAATGACTAATTAACTAGGACAAATGAGTCACACAATGAGTCACAATGACTAAGGAATAAGGACAAATGGTTCACACAACGAGTCACAATGACTGATTAACTAGGATTAATGATTCACACTACGAATCACAATGACTAACGAACAAGGACAAATGTTTTACACAACCAGTCACAAGCACTAATGAACAAGGACAAATGATTCATAGAACGAGTCACAATGACTAACGAACAAGGACAAATGTTTCACACAACGAGTCACAAGCACTAATGAACAAGGACAAATGATTTACACAACGAGTCACAATGACTAATTATCAAGGACAAATGATTCACACAACGAGTTACAATGACTAATGAACAAGGACAAATGATTCACACAACGAGTCAAAATGCCTAATTAACTAGGACAAATGATTCATACAACGAGTCACAATGCCTAATGAACAAGGACAAATGGTTCACACAACGAGTCACAATGCCTAATGAACAAGGACAAATGATTCACACAACGAGTCACAATGACAAATTAACAAGGACAAATGATTAACACAACGAGTCACAATGACTAATTAACTAGGACAAATGATTAACACAATGAGTCACAATGACTAATTAACTAGGACAAATGGTTCACACAACGAGTCACAATGACTAATGAACAAGGACAAATGATTCACACAACGAGTCACAAGGACTAATGAACATGGACAAATGATTTACACAACGAGTCACAATGACTAATTTACTAGGACAAATGAGTCACACAATGAGTCACAATGACTAAGGAACAAGGACAAATGGTTCACACAACGAGTCACAATGACTGATTAACTAGGATTAATGATTCACACAACGAATCACAATGACTAACGAACAAGGACAAATGTTTCACACAACGAGTCACAAGCACTAATGAACAAGGACAAATGATTCATAGAACGAGTCACAATGACTAACGAACAAGGACAAATGTTTCACACAACGAGTCACAAGCACTAATGAACAAGGACAAATGATTTACACAACGAGTCACAATGACTAATTATCAAGGACAAATGATTCACACAACGAGTTACAATGACAAATGAACAAGGACAAATGATTCACACAACGAGTCAAAATGCCTAATTAACTAGGACAAATGATTCATACAACGAGTCACAATGACTAATGAACAAGGACAAATGGTTCACACAACGAGTCACAATGCCTAATAAACAAGGACAAATGATTCACACAACGAGTCACAATGACAAATTAACAAGGACAAATGATTCACACAACGAGTCAAAAGGACTAATGAATATGGACAAATGATTTACACAACGAGTCACAATGACTAATTAACTAGGACAAATGATTCACACATCGAGTCACAATGACTAATGAACAAGGACAAATGAGTCACGAATCGAGTCACAATGACTAATTAACTAGGACAAAGGATTCACACAACTTGTCACAATGACTAACAAACAAGGACAAATGTTTCACACAACGAGTCACAAACACTAACAAACAAGGACAAATGATTCATACAACGAGTCACAATGACTAATTAACAAGGAAAAATGATTCACACAACGAGTAACAATGACTAAATAACTAGGACAAAAGATTCACACAACGAGTCACAATGACTAATTAACTAGGACAAAAGATTCACACAACGAGTCGCAATGACTAACGAACAAGGACAAATGATTCACACAATGAGTCACAAGAACTAATGAACATGGACAAATGATTTACACAACGAGTCAAAATGACTAATTAACTAGGACAAAAGATTCACACAACGAGTCACAATGACTAACGAACAAGGACAAATGGTTCACACAATGAGTCACAATCACTAATGAACAAGGACAAATGATTCACACAACGAGTCACAATGACTAATTAACTAGGACAAATGATTCACACAACGAGTCACAATGCTTAATTAACTAGGACAAATGATTCACACAACGAGTCACAATGACTAATGAACAAGGACAAATGATTCACACAACGAGTCACAAGGACTAATGAACATGGACAAATGATTTACACAACGAGTCACAATGACTAATTAACTAGGACAAATGATTCACACAACGAGTCAAAAGGACTAATGAATATGGACAAATGATTTACACAACGAGTCACAATGACTAATTAACTATGACAAATGATTCACACATCGAGTCACAATGACTAATGAACAAGGACAAATGTTTCACGAAACGAGTCACAATGACTAATTAACTAGGACAAAGGATTCACACAACTAGTAACAATGACTAACAAACAAGGACAAATGTTTCACACAACGAGTCACAAACACTAATGAACAAGGACAAATGATTCATACAACGAGTCACAATGCCTAATTAACTAGGACAAATGATTTACACAACGAGTCACAATGACTAATGAACAAGGACAAATGATTCACACAATGAGTCACAAGAACTAATGAACATGGACAAATGATTTACACAACGAGTCACAATGACTAATCAACTAGGACAAAAGATTCACACAACGAGTCACAATGACTAACGAACAAGGACAAATGGTTCAGACAATGAGTCACAAGAACTAATGAACATGGACAAATGATTTACACAACGAGTCAAAATGACTAATTAACTAGGACAAAAGATTCACACAACGAGTCACAATGACTAACGAACAAGGACAAATGGTTCACACAATGAGTCACAATCACTAATGAACATGGACAAATGATTTACACAACGAGTCAAAATGACTAATTAACTAGGACAAAAGATTCACACAACGAGTCACAATGACTAACGAACAAGGACAAATGGTTCACACAATGAGTCACAATCACTAATGAACAAGGACAAATGATTCACACAATGAGTCACAATGCTTAATTAACTAGGACAAATGATTCACACAACGAGTCACAATGACTAATGAACAAGGACAAATGATTCACACAACGAGTCACAAGGACTAATGAACATGGAGAAATGATTTACACAACGAGTCACAATGACTAATTAACTAGGACAAATGAGTCACACAATGAGTCACAATGACTAAGGAATAAGGACAAATGGTTCACACAACGAGTCACAATGACTGATTAACTAGGATTAATGATTCACACAACGAATCACAATGACTAACGAACAAGGACAAATGTTTTACACAACCAGTCACAAGCACTAATGAACAAGGACAAATGATTCATAGAACGAGTCACAATGACTAACGAACAAGGACAAATGTTTCACACAACGAGTCACAAGCACTAATGAACAAGGACAAATGATTTACACAACGAGTCACAATGACTAATTATCAAGGACAAATGATTCACACAACGAGTTACAATGACTAATGAACAAGGACAAATGATTCACACAACGAGTCAAAATGCCTAATTAACTAGGACAAATGATTCATACAACGAGTCACAATGCCTAATGAACAAGGACAAATGGTTCACACAACGAGTCACAATGCCTAATGAACAAGGACAAATGATTCACACAACGAGTCACAATGACAAATTAACAAGGACAAATGATTAACACAACGAGTCACAATGACTAATTAACTAGGACAAATGATTAACACAATGAGTCACAATGACTAATTAACTAGGACAAATGGTTCACACAACGAGTCACAATGACTAATGAACAAGGACAAATGATTCACACAACGAGTCACAAGGACTAATGAACATGGACAAATGATTTACACAACGAGTCACAATGACTAATTTACTAGGACAAATGAGTCACACAATGTGTCACAATGACTAAGGAACAAGGACAAATGGTTCACACAACGAGTCACAATGACTGATTAACTAGGATTAATGATTCACACAACGAATCACAATGACTAACGAACAAGGACAAATGTTTCACACAACGAGTCACAAGCACTAATGAACAAGGACAAATGATTCATAGAACGAGTCACAATGACTAACGAACAAGGACAAATGTTTCACACAACGAGTCACAAGCACTAATGAACAAGGACAAATGATTTACACAACGAGTCACAATGACTAATTATCAAGGACAAATGATTCACACAACGAGTTACAATGACAAATGAACAAGGACAAATGATTCACACAACGAGTCAAAATGCCTAATTAACTAGGACAAATGATTCATACAACGAGTCACAATGACTAATGAACAAGGACAAATGGTTCACACAACGAGTCACAATGCCTAATAAACAAGGACAAATGATTCACACAACGAGTCACAATGACAAATTAACAAGGACAAATGATTCACACAACGAGTCAAAAGGACTAATGAATATGGACAAATGATTTACACAACGAGTCACAATGACTAATTAACTAGGACAAATGATTCACACATCGAGTCACAATGACTAATGAACAAGGACAAATGAGTCACGAAACGAGTCACAATGACTAATTAACTAGGACAAAGGATTCACACAACTTGTCACAATGACTAACAAACAAGGACAAATGTTTCACACAACGAGTCACAAACACTAACAAACAAGGACAAATGATTCATACAACGAGTCACAATGACTAATTAACAAGGAAAAATGATTCACACAACGAGTAACAATGACTAAATAACTAGGACAAAAGATTCACACAACGAGTCACAATGACTAATTAACTAGGACAAAAGATTCACACAACGAGTCGCAATGACTAACGAACAAGGACAAATGATTCACACAATGAGTCACAAGAACTAATGAACATGGACAAATGATTTACACAACGAGTCAAAATGACTAATTAACTAGGACAAAAGATTCACACAACGAGTCACAATGACTAACGAACAAGGACAAATGGTTCACACAATGAGTCACAATCACTAATGAACAAGGACAAATGATTCACACAACGAGTCACAATGACTAATTAACTAGGACAAATGATTCACACAACGAGTCACAATGCTTAATTAACTAGGACAAATGATTCACACAACGAGTCACAATGACTAATGAACAAGGACAAATGATTCACACAACGAGTCACAAGGACTAATGAACATGGACAAATGATTTACACAACGAGTCACAATGACTAATTAACTAGGACAAATGATTCACACAACGAGTCAAAAGGACTAATGAATATGGACAAATGATTTACACAACGAGTCACAATGACTAATTAACTATGACAAATGATTCACACATCGAGTCACAATGACTAATGAACAAGGACAAATGTTTCACGAAACGAGTCACAATGACTAATTAACTAGGACAAAGGATTCACACAACTAGTAACAATGACTAACAAACAAGGACAAATGTTTCACACAACGAGTCACAAACACTAATGAACAAGGACAAATGATTCATACAACGAGTCACAATGCCTAATTAACTAGGACAAATGATTTACACAACGAGTCACAATGACTAATGAACAAGGACAAATGATTCACACAATGAGTCACAAGAACTAATGAACATGGACAAATGATTTACACAACGAGTCACAATGACTAATCAACTAGGACAAAAGATTCACACAACGAGTCACAATGACTAACGAACAAGGACAAATGGTTCAGACAATGAGTCACAAGAACTAATGAACATGGACAAATGATTTACACAACGAGTCAAAATGACTAATTAACTAGGACAAAAGATTCACACAACGAGTCACAATGACTAACGAACAAGGACAAATGGTTCACACAATGAGTCACAATCACTAATGAACATGGACAAATGATTTACACAACGAGTCAAAATGACTAATTAACTAGGACAAATGATTCACACAACGAGTCACAATGCTTAATTAACTAGGACAAATGATTCACACAACGAGTCACAATGACTAATGAACAAGGACAAATGATTCACACAACGAGTCACAAGGACTAATGAACATGGACAAATGATTTACACAACGAGTCACAATGACTAATTAACTAGGACAAATGATTCACACAACGAGTCAAAAGGACTAATGAATATGGACAAATGATTTACACAACGAGTCACAATGACTAATTAACTATGACAAATGATTCACACATCGAGTCACAATGACTAATGAACAAGGACAAATGTTTCACGAAACGAGTCACAATGACTAATTAACTAGGACAAAGGATTCACACAACTAGTAACAATGACTAACAAACAAGGACAAATGTTTCACACAACGAGTCACAAACACTAATGAACAAGGACAAATGATTCATACAACGAGTCACAATGCCTAATTAACTAGGACAAATGATTTACACAACGAGTCACAATGACTAATGAACAAGGACAAATGATTCACACAATGAGTCACAAGAACTAATGAACATGGACAAATGATTTACACAACGAGTCACAATGACTAATCAACTAGGACAAAAGATTCACACAACGAGTCACAATGACTAACGAACAAGGACAAATGGTTCAGACAATGAGTCACAAGAACTAATGAACATGGACAAATGATTTACACAACGAGTCAAAATGACTAATTAACTAGGACAAAAGATTCACACAACGAGTCACAATGACTAACGAACAAGGACAAATGGTTCACACAATGAGTCACAATCACTAATGAACATGGACAAATGATTTACACAACGAGTCAAAATGACTAATTAACTAGGACAAAATATTCACACAACGAGTCACAATGACTAACGAACAAGGACAAATGGTTCACACAATGAGTCACAATCACTAATGAACAAGGACAAATGATTCACACAACGAGTCACAATGCTTAATTAACTAGGACAAATGATTCACACAACGAGTCACAATGACTAATGAACAAGGACAAATGATTCACACAACGAGTCACAAGGACTAATGAACATGGAGAAATGATTTACACAACGAGTCACAATGACTAATTAACTAGGACAAATGAGTCACACAATGAGTCACAATGACTAAGGAATAAGGACAAATGGTTCACACAACGAGTCACAATGACTGATTAACTAGGATTAATGATTCACACAACGAATCACAATGACTAACGAACAAGGACAAATGTTTTACACAACCAGTCACAAGCACTAATGAACAAGGACAAATGATTCATAGAACGAGTCACAATGACTAACGAACAAGGACAAATGTTTCACACAACGAGTCACAAGCACTAATGAACAAGGACAAATGATTTACACAACGAGTCACAATGACTAATTATCAAGGACAAATGATTCACACAACGAGTTACAATGACTAATGAACAAGGACAAATGATTCACACAACGAGTCAAAATGCCTAATTAACTAGGACAAATGATTCATACAACGAGTCACAATGCCTAATGAACAAGGACAAATGGTTCACACAACGAGTCACAATGCCTAATGAACAAGGACAAATGATTCACACAACGAGTCACAATGACAAATTAACAAGGACAAATGATTAACACAACGAGTCACAATGACTAATTAACTAGGACAAATGATTAACACAATGAGTCACAATGACTAATTAACTAGGACAAATGGTTCACACAACGAGTCACAATGACTAATGAACAAGGACAAATGATTCACACAACGAGTCACAAGGACTAATGAACATGGACAAATTATTTACACAACGAGTCACAATGACTAATTTACTAGGACAAATGAGTCACACAATGAGTCACAATGACTAAGGAACAAGGACAAATGGTTCACACAACGAGTCACAATGACTGATTAACTAGGATTAATGATTCACACAATGAATCACAATGACTAACGAACAAGGACAAATGTTTCACACAACGAGTCACAAGCACTAATGAACAAGGACAAATGATTCATAGAACGAGTCACAATGACTAACGAACAAGGACAAATGTTTCACACAACGAGTCACAAGCACTAATGAACAAGGACAAATGATTTACACAACGAGTCACAATGACTAATTATCAAGGACAAATGATTCACACAACGAGTTACAATGACAAATGAACAAGGACAAATGATTCACACAACGAGTCAAAATGCCTAATTAACTAGGACAAATGATTCATACAACGAGTCACAATGACTAATGAACAAGGACAAATGGTTCACACAACGAGTCACAATGCCTAATAAACAAGGACAAATGATTCACACAACGAGTCACAATGACAAATTAACAAGGACAAATGATTCACACAACGAGTCAAAAGGACTAATGAATATGGACAAATGATTTACACAACGAGTCACAATGACTAATTAACTAGGACAAATAATTCACACATCGAGTCACAATGACTAATGAACAAGGACAAATGAGTCACGAAACGAGTCACAATGACTAATTAACTAGGACAAAGGATTCACACAACTTGTCACAATGACTAACAAACAAGGACAAATGTTTCACACAACGAGTCACAAACACTAACAAAAAAGGACAAATGATTCATACAACGAGTCACAATGACTAATTAACAAGGAAAAATGATTCACACAACGAGTAACAATGACTAAATAACTAGGACAAAAGATTCACACAACGAGTCACAATGACTAATTAACTAGGACAAAAGATTCACACAACGAGTCGCAATGACTAACGAACAAGGACAAATGATTCACACAATGAGTCACAAGAACTAATGAACATGGACAAATGATTTACACAACGAGTCAAAATGACTAATTAACTAGGACAAAAGATTCACACAACGAGTCACAATGACTAACGAACAAGGACAAATGGTTCACACAATGAGTCACAATCACTAATGAACATGGACAAATGATTTACACAACGAGTCAAAATGACTAATTAACTAGGACAAAATATTCACACAACGAGTCACAATGACTAACGAACAAGGACAAATGGTTCACACAATGAGTCACAATCACTAATGAACAAGGACAAATGATTCACACAACGAGTCACAATGCTTAATTAACTAGGACAAATGATTCACACAACGAGTCACAATGACTAATGAACAAGGACAAATGATTCACACAACGAGTCACAAGGACTAATGAACATGGAGAAATGATTTACACAACGAGTCACAATGACTAATTAACTAGGACAAATGAGTCACACAATGAGTCACAATGACTAAGGAATAAGGACAAATGGTTCACACAACGAGTCACAATGACTGATTAACTAGGATTAATGATTCACACAACGAATCACAATGACTAACGAACAAGGACAAATGTTTTACACAACCAAATCACAAGCACTAATGAACAAGGACAAATGATTCATAGAACGAGTCACAATGACTAACGAACAAGGACAAATGTTTCACACAACGAGTCACAAGCACTAATGAACAAGGACAAATGATTTACACAACGAGTCACAATGACTAATTATCAAGGACAAATGATTCACACAACGAGTTACAATGACTAATGAACAAGGACAAATGATTCACACAACGAGTCAAAATGCCTAATTAACTAGGACAAATGATTCATACAACGAGTCACAATGCCTAATGAACAAGGACAAATGGTTCACACAACGAGTCACAATGCCTAATGAACAAGGACAAATGATTCACACAACGAGTCACAATGACAAATTAACAAGGACAAATGATTAACACAACGAGTCACAATGACTAATTAACTAGGACAAATGATTAACACAATGAGTCACAATGACTAATTAACTAGGACAAATGGTTCACACAACGAGTCACAATGACTAATGAACAAGGACAAATGATTCACACAACGAGTCACAAGGACTAATGAACATGGACAAATTATTTACACAACGAGTCACAATGACTAATTTACTAGGACAAATGAGTCACACAATGAGTCACAATGACTAAGGAACAAGGACAAATGGTTCACACAACGAGTCACAATGACTGATTAACTAGGATTAATGATTCACACAATGAATCACAATGACTAACGAACAAGGACAAATGTTTCACACAACGAGTCACAAGCACTAATGAACAAGGACAAATGATTCATAGAACGAGTCACAATGACTAACGAACAAGGACAAATGTTTCACACAACGAGTCACAAGCACTAATGAACAAGGACAAATGATTTACACAACGAGTCACAATGACTAATTATCAAGGACAAATGATTCACACAACGAGTTACAATGACAAATGAACAAGGACAAATGATTCACACAACGAGTCAAAATGCCTAATTAACTAGGACAAATGATTCATACAACGAGTCACAATGACTAATGAACAAGGACAAATGGTTCACACAACGAGTCACAATGCCTAATAAACAAGGACAAATGATTCACACAACGAGTCACAATGACAAATTAACAAGGACAAATGATTCACACAACGAGTCAAAAGGACTAATGAATATGGACAAATGATTTACACAACGAGTCACAATGACTAATTAACTAGGACAAATAATTCACACATCGAGTCACAATGACTAATGAACAAGGACAAATGAGTCACGAAACGAGTCACAATGACTAATTAACTAGGACAAAGGATTCACACAACTTGTCACAATGACTAACAAACAAGGACAAATGTTTCACACAACGAGTCACAAACACTAACAAAAAAGGACAAATGATTCATACAACGAGTCACAATGACTAATTAACAAGGAAAAATGATTCACACAACGAGTAACAATGACTAAATAACTAGGACAAAAGATTCACACAACGAGTCACAATGACTAATTAACTAGGACAAAAGATTCACACAACGAGTCGCAATGACTAACGAACAAGGACAAATGATTCACACAATGAGTCACAAGAACTAATGAACATGGACAAATGATTTACACAACGAGTCAAAATGACTAATTAACTAGGACAAAAGATTCACACAACGAGTCACAATGACTAACGAACAAGGACAAATGGTTCACACAATGAGTCACAATCACTAATGAACAAGGACAAATGATTCACACAACGAGTCACAATGACTAATTAACTAGGACAAATGATTCACACAACGAGTCACAATGCTTAATTAACTAGGACAAATGATTCACACAACGAGTCACAATGACTAATGAACAAGGACAAATGATTCACACAACGAGTCACAAGGACTAATGAACATGGACAAATGATTTACACAACGAGTCACAATGACTAATTGCAGTGTAATGTCCAAGGGTTTAGACAAAAACAACAAACAAACCAGCAGAAACAAGACAAGTTCTCAGGAATGCAATAAACTTGTGCTATTTAATAAAATTATGAATTGACCTCCTAAAATCATGAAACTTGGCAGTAAATTACTTTGATATGAGAACTAACTCTGAGTAAATTTCCAGGATTTTTAGAGGACTCAAAGTATTTTTAAGACTCAACTGAACCGATGACGACACTAAGGACCGTAATTGAGACAGTTACTGGATTTGACTGAAAGGAGGGAACTTTGGATATAATTATCAACTATAAAACCCATAGAATTCTCACAGGGAATTAAGCTAACAATTTGGGGTGTTAGAGTTAAGAGATTCCACAGATTAACACAGAAAGACTCAACTAAAACAAACAAAGAAAGCTAAACTAACCACATCTCAAAGACAGAAAAGTTTATACTCTACTAACAGGTACTTAATCAATAACCACAGTCTAAGCACAGGTTATTATCAAGCCTGACTCTAATCTACAGACTAAGCACAAGATTAAGAGGTTTAAATTTGAGAGAAATCTCAGGTTTCATTCATAAATCAGCTGTGTTACAACAGTCTGAGTTGAGGTCCTTATATAGGCCTTTTTTTAGGTTACAAACTTGAGATAAACTACATCCAAGGGTCAGGATCCCTCCTCACATGCTGGTAAGAGTCCAAGTACAATATTACAACGGTTTAAAAGCTCTTAATTGTAAACTGGAATGAAAACAAAAGAGAAATGCAGTGTGATGTGAGTTGTGGTCCTTTCTTTGCATTGCTGGCTTTTCTGTTGAATGTAGGCACTTGAGGACGAAATGATTGAGTCCTTGGCATTAAAATTGGCTCTAGGTTGTATCTGGTATATGGGAAGACAAGCCAAAAGTTCTTTGTGTGCTTTTTCCTCATGGTTTAGCCAGAAATGGAAAGTTTGCTTTTGTTGTTTGTCATTTGCTTGCGATTCTGTCCAGCTTGGTTTTCTAGGACTTGCATTGTGATTTTCCCTTGGACCCCTAGGACTTTTCTGAGCCTAGTTTAGTGACCAACCAGCTGGCCATGGTGGCAGCTGGTGGTTGGGCTTGTACTCGTACCTATTAGCCTCTAAACTTAGCCCAGTTTGGTTGCTTCCTGGAATGGGTGTGGTGTTGTTTTGGCCTGCTTGCATTTGTGGGGTGTCCTGGTCTGTGGCTCCTGCTGCAACCTCCCCTGGTTGAACAGGGCTTGTCCTCAAGCCTGATGACTCCTCCCCCTCAGCATCCTCATAATAGGGACTTAGGTCACCTACATTAAAAGTGCCATGCACCTCATACTCTCCTGGCAGATCCACTTTGTAGGCATTTGGACCAATCCTCTCAATAATTTCAAAGGGGCTATCAGCTCTTGGCATTAACTTGTTCTTTCTTCTTGCTGGAAATCTCTCCTTTCTTAAGTGAACCCAGACCAAATCCCCGGAACAAACTCTTTCCTTTTAAATCGATGTACCTTGGACTGTTTCATGTACTTCTCATTGGTCTTCTCAATTTCCCTTTTCACAGTGTCATGGAGTTTCAGCAGCTGTTCTGCCCTGGCCTTAGCATCATGATTCATCTCTTTTCTTGGTACAGATGACAAGTTTACAGGCATTAGTGGATTAATCCCATAGACAACCTCAAAAGGACTATGACCAGTAGCAGTTGATGGTGATCTGTTGAAGGCAAATTCTGCTGCTGCTAACTTGATGTCCCAATCTTTTAGACTCTTGCTTACAAGACATCTCAGAATCCTACCCAAGGTTTTGTTGGTGACCTCAGTTTGGCCATCTGTTTGGGGGTGGTGAGAAGTACTGAACAACAGTCTTGTCTTGAGCAGCTTCCATAGAGTTTTCCAAAAGTAACTCATGAACTTTGTATCTCTATCTGAGACAATTGTCTTTGGAACTCCATGAAGCCTTACAATTTCTTTTAGGTATAGCTCAGCAACACTGGCAGCATCTTCTGTTTTCTTGCAAGCTATAAAATGGGCCATCTTACTGAACCTGTCAACAACAACCATGATTGAATCCTTTCCTCTCTGTGTCCTGGGTAATGCAACAATAAAATCCATGCTCACATCCTCCCATGGCTTACTTGGTACTGGTAATGGGATATATGGGCCAGTTTGGAAGGAACTCTTAGCCATTTGACACACTGAACATCTTCTGAGAACATTTTGGACATCCCCCATCATTTTTGGCCAATGGAACTGTTCCTGTAGTATGTCCATTGTTTTCTGAACACCAAAATGCCCTCCCAAACCTCCTGAATGGACTTCCCTGATTAGGAGGTCCCTGTATGAACCCCTTGGAACACAGAGCTTGTTCCCTTGGAATAGAAACCCATCTTGCAGCAAGTATTTGTTCCCTGGAACCCTATGCCCTTCAAACTGTGTGACCCACTCCTCAGAGAAGTCTTGTACATCTCTTTCATGAACTCAAAACCAAGGACCCTGGTTCCCATAGTTGACAGTAAGGAGTGCCTCCTTGATAGTGCATCTGCCACTACATTTTGTTTTCCTTCTTTATACTTGCTGGAAAAGGTGAATGATTGTAAGTACTCCACCCACTTAGCATGTCTGTGACTCAATTTGTGTTGACCATTGATATATTTCAAAGCTTCATGATCAGAGTGTAACACAAATGGCTTTGGCTTCAAATAGTGACTCCAATGCATGACTGCCCTGATAATTGCATAAAATTCCTTGTCATAGGTAGAATACTTTAACTTAGCTCCATTCAATTTCTCACTGAAGTAAGCTACGGGTTTCGAGCTTGGATCAGACTCGCACCAATGCCTACCCCACTGGCATCACACTCTACTTCAAAGAGTTGATCAAAGTCTGGCAATTTCAGAATAGGAGTCTCACACATCAATTTCTTAATCCTTTCAAAGGACTGCTGAGCACTCTCGACCCAGTGGAACTCTCCTTTCTTCATACACTCGCAATTGGAGCAACAATTGAACTGAAGTTCTTGATAAATCTCCTATAAAAGGAGGCCAATCCATGGAACCCCCTCACCTCAGTGATTGTTTTAGGAGTAGGCCATGATTGAATGGCTGCAACTTTGTCCTGATCAACTGTGATTCCCCTCCCAGAGACAATGTACCCTAGGAATGCCACTTCTTCAACCATAAAAGTGCATTTCTCCAGTTTGCCAAATAGCTTTTGTTCCCGAGGATCCTGAACACGGTTTCAAGATGTTTCAGGTGCTCTCTTTGTCTGCTTCTGTAAACCAAGATATCATCAAAGTAGACCACTTTGCAAATTTGCCTAAACATGGCCTTAGCACCTCGAGTCATCGTCTCATAAAGGTGCTTGGTGCATTAGAAAGACCAAATGGCATCACAAGCCACTCATATAGCCCATGTTTAGTTTTGAAGGCAGTCTTCCACTCATCTCCTTCCCTTATCCTGACTTGATGGTACCCTTGCCTGAGATCAATCTTAGAAAATATCATGGCACCACTGAGCTCATCTAACATGTCATCCAACCTTGGTATGGGGAACCTGTACTTGACAGTGATGTTGTTAATGGCTCTACTGTCAGTACACATCCTCCATGTTCCATCTTTCTTTGGAACAAGTAGAGCAGGGACTGCACAAGGACTGAGTGATTCCCTGACAAATCCTTTGCTCATAAGTTCCTCAATTTGGCTTTGCAATTCTTTGGTAGCAGCTGGATCACTTCTATAAGCTGGTCTGTTGGGAAGCACTGAGCCTGGAACAAGGTCAATGTGGTGCTCAATGCCCCTCAATGGTGGTAACCCACTAGGTAGCTCTCTAGGAAATACTTCCTTATACCTCTGAATTAATGGCCTAACTTCAGCAGGCATCTCAGGGTTCCCTTCCTTGCTTACTTCTTTGGATAGTAACACCCAGACAGGTTGTTCTTGCTTCATTTCTTTGATCATGGCTGCTTCAGAAAGAAATAGCACACCATTGCCCTCCTCTGGCATACTTGGACCTCCATAGTTTCTCTGGTTGGGTGGTAATGGGGTCAGGGTGACCTTCTTGCCTTCATGCTTGAAACTATAGATGTTATCTTTCCCATGGTGAGTGGTATTCCTGTCATACTCCCATGGCCTTCCCAGGAGTAGGTGGCAGGCATCCATTGGGACAATATCACACAAGACTTCATCTTTATACACCTTCCCAATAGAAAATGGAACCAAGCATTGTTTGTCCACCCTTACTTCTGCTCCCTTGTTCAACCACCTCAACTTGTAAGGGTTTGGGTGCTCTTGAGCTGTCAGGTTGAGTTTACTAACCATGGTATTTGATGCTACATTTGTACAACTTCCCCCATCTATGATTAGGTTACAAACCCTCCCCTGGACTGTGCATCTGGTTCTGAATATCAGGGATCTTTGATCAGCTTCCAGAGGTGAGTGTTGGGAATGCATGACCCTCCACAAGACTAAGTTGTGACCTGTATCAGGGGGGGGCACAACTGCATCTTGTTCTGGTTCTCCTTCAGTCTCCACTTCCTCCATTATCAGGGTCTCATCTTCCTCATACTGAACCAAACCTTCCCTCTCCCACTGCTCTATTTCCATTGCAGTCAAGGTTCTCTTAGAAGGACAGTCCTTCCTAAAATGGCCATATCCTTGGCACTGGAAGCATTTAATTTTCCCATCAGTCACAGGTGTGTTGGTTCTAGGATTCACATGACTCTTCCCCTTGTCTGGTGTTGGTTGGGTTGCAAGTTTTGGAGTTTCTCCAATCCTAACCCCAGAAAAAGGTTTGAAAGTGGATCTGGTAAGGGGTTTGGAAGCAGTGACCTTGGCTTTTCCCATCTTTTCAATCCTCAAGGCAAGGTTGACTGCCTCATCAAAGGACCAGACTTGTTGCATTCTAACTCTTATAGCAATCTTAGGATCTAAGCCCTCAACAAACCTAGCAATTTTCTGTTCAGGCTTTTCAGTAATCTCACATTGCAGGGTAAGTTGTTCAAAGCTTCTAAGATAAGACTCAACAGATTGTTGGTCTTGTTTCAGCTGGGTTAACTTGATAAACATATCCTGTGTGTAATCTTTAGCTATAAACTTATCCTTCAATTTCTTTTTAAGTTTTAGCCAAGATTTAATGGGTTCCTTGCCTTCTCTCATTCTCTGGCTTTTCAGGGTTTCATACCAAAGTGAGGCATAACCTTTGATTTTAAGGATAGAAACTTTGAAAGCTTTCTGTCGAGATATCCCTTAAATTCAAAGACTCTCTCAACAGTTCTAATCCAGTCTAACAAATCTTCAGGGTTTAAACTACCATGGAAATCAGGAATTTCTACCTTTATATCTTTGTCTCTCTCCATGTAGATGCCCTCTGCCATAGATTCATCAGTATCTGACATGTCTCCTTCATGTTCCTGGTGGTATGGTTGTCCTCTTCCTGCTCCAACAAAGCCTCTACCCCTGCCTCTGCCTCTGTAGGGTGGCCTGTTAGGAACTCCTTCTGCAAGAGTGTTGACAATATTTACCAGTTCATTGATTCTTCCTGCTATCTGATCCACCCTGGTCTCAATACCAG
This sequence comes from Silene latifolia, assembly GCF_048544455.1. Taxonomy (NCBI): domain Eukaryota; kingdom Viridiplantae; phylum Streptophyta; class Magnoliopsida; order Caryophyllales; family Caryophyllaceae; genus Silene; species Silene latifolia. Next base: position 103,745 of record NW_027413123.1, on the reverse strand, counting down.
TAAATCTCTCTTCACTCATGGGTTATTTTTTGTAGTTTTGTTGTAGTTAGGGTAAAAATGAACTCACTTTCCTTCCCAAGACTAACACAAGATGGAATCGTGTTAAAACCTTGCTCTGATATACCAATTTGCAGTGTAATGTCCAAGGGTTTAGACAAAAACAACAAACAAACCAGCAGAAACAAGACAAGTTCTCAGGAATGCAATAAACTTGTGCTATTTAATAAAATTATGAATTGACCTCCTAAAATCATGAAACTTGGCAGTAAATTACTTTGATATGAGAACTAACTCTGAGTAAATTTCCAGGATTTTTAGAGGACTCAAAGTATTTTTAAGACTCAACTGAACTGACTGACAGACACTAAGGACTGTAATTGAGACAGTTCTGGGATTTGACTGAAAGGAGGGAACTTTGGATATAATTATCAACTATAAAACCCACAGAATTCTCACAGGGAACTAAGCTAACAATTTGGGGTGTTAGAGTTAAGAGATTCCACAGATTAACACAGAAAGACTCAACTAAAACAAACAAGAAAGCTAAACTAACCACATCTCGGACAGAAAGTTTATACTCTACTAACAGGTACTTAATCAATAACCACAGTCTAAGCACAGGTTATTATCAAGCCTGACTCTAATCTACAGACTAAGCACAAGATTAAGAGGTTTAAATTTGAGAGAAATCTCGGGTTTCATTCATAAATCACCGTTTGTGTTACAACGATCGAGTTGAGGTCCTTATATAGGCCTTTTTTTAGGTTACAAACTTGAGATAAACTACATCCAAGGGTCAGGATCCCTCCTCACATGCTGGTAAGAGTCCAAGTACAATATTACAACGGTTTAAAAGCTCTTAATTGTAAACTGGAATGAAAACAAAAGAGAAATGCAGGTGACAGTGACAGGTTGTGGTCCTTTGCTGCATTGCTGGCTTTTCTGTTGAATGTAGGCACTTGAGGACGAAATGATTGAGTCCTTGGCATTAAAATTAGCTCTAGGTTGTATCTGGTATATGGGAAGACAAGCCAAAAGTTCTTTGTGTGCTTTTTCCTCATGGTTTAGCCAGAAATGGAAAGTTTGCTTTTGTTGTTTGTCATTTGCTTTGCGATTCTGTCCACTTGGTTTTCTAGGACTTGCATTGTGATTTTCCCTTGGACCCCTAGGACTTTTCTGAGCCTAGTTTAGTGACCAACCAGCTGGCCATGGTGGCAGCTGGTGGTTGGGCTTGTACTCGTACCTATTAGCCTCTAAACTTAGCCCAGTTTGGTTGCTTCCTGGAATGGGTGTGGTGTTGTTTTGGCCTGCTTGCATTTGTGGGGTGTCCTGGTCTGTGGCTCCTGCTGCACTAATTAACTAGGACAAATGATTCACACAACGAGTCAAAAGGACTAATGAATATGGACAAATGATTTACACAACGAGTCACAATGACTAATTAACTATGACAAATGATTCACACATCGAGTCACAATGACTAATGAACAAGGACAAATGATTCACGAAACGAGTCACAATGACTAATTAACTAGGACAAAGGATTCACACAACTAGTAACAATGACTAACAAACAAGGACAAATGTTTCACACAACGAGTCACAAACACTAATGAACAAGGACAAATGATTCATACAACGAGTCACAATGACTAATTAACAAGGACAAATGATTCACACAACGAGTAACAATGACTAATTAACTAGGACAAAAGATTCACACAACGAGTCACAATGACTAATTAACTAGGACAAAAGATTCACACAACGAGTCACAATGACTAACGAACAAGGACAAATGGTTCACACAATGAGTCACAAGAACTAATGAACAAGGACAAATGATTTACACAATGAGTCACAATGACTAATCAACTAGGACAAAAGATTCACACAACGAGTCACAATGACTAACGAACAAGGACAAATGGTTCACACAATGAGTCACAAGCACTAATGAACAAGGACAAATGATTCACACAACGAGTCACAGTGACTAATTAACTAGGACAAATGATTCACACAACGAGTCACAATGCTTAATTAACTAGGACAAATGATTCACAAAACGAGTCACAATGACTAATGAACAAGGACAAATGATTCACACAACGAGTCACAAGGACTAATGAACATGGAGAAATGATTTACACAACGAGTCACAATGACTAATTAACTAGGACAAATGAGTCACACAATGAGTCACAATGACTAAGGAATAAGGACAAATGGTTCACACAACGAGTCACAATGACTGATTAACTAGGATTAATGATTCACACAACGAATCACAATGACTAACGAACAAGGACAAATGTTTTACACAACCAGTAACAAACACTAATGAACAAGGACAAATGATTCATAGAACGAGTCACAATGACTAACGAACAAGGACAAATGTTTCACACAACGAGTCACAAGCACTAATGAACAAGGACAAATGATTTACACAACGAGTCACAATGACTAATTATGAAGGACAAATGATTCACACAACGACTTACAATGACTAATGAACAAGGACAAATGATTAACACAACGAGTCAAAATGCCTAATTAAATAGGACAAAAGATTCATACAACTAGTCACAATGACTAATGAACAAGGACAAATGGTTCACACAACGAGTCACAATGCCTAATGAACAAGGACAAATGATTCACACAACAAGTCAAAATGCCTAATTAACTAGGACAAATGATTCACACAACGAGTCACAATGACTAATTAACTAGGACAAATGATTCACAAAACGAGTCACAATGCTTAATTAACTAGGACAAATGATTCACACAACGAGTCACAATGACTAATGAACAAGGACAAATGATTCACACAACGAGTCACAAGGACTAATGAACATGGACAAATGATTTACACAACGAGTCACAATGACTAATTAACTAGGACAAATGAGTCACACAATGAGTCACAATGACTAAGGAACAAGGACAAATGGTTCACACAACGAGTCACAATGACTGATTAACTAGGATTAATGATTCACACAACGAATCACAATGACTAACGAACAAGGACAAATGTTTCACACAACGAGTCACAAGCACTAATGAACAAGGACAAATGATTCATAGAACGAGTCACAATGACTAATTATCAAGGACAAATGATTCACACAACGAGTTACAATGACTAATGAACAAGGACAAATGATTCACACAACGAGTCAAAATGCCTAATTAACTAGGACAAATGATTCATACAACGAGTCACAATGACTAATGAACAAGGACAAATGGTTCACACAACGAGTCACAATGACTAATTAACTAGGACAAAGGATTCACACAACTAGTAACAATGACTAACAAACAAGGACAAATGTTTCACACAACGAGTCACAAACAATAATGAACAAGGACAAATGATTCATACAACGAGTCACAATGACTAATTAACAAGGACAAATGATTCACACAACGAGTAACAATGACTAAATAACTAGGACAAAAGATTCACACAACGAGTCACAATGACTAATTAACTAGGACAAAAGATTCACACAACGAGTCACAATGACTAACGAACAAGGACAAATGGTTCACAAAATGAGTCACAAGCACTAATGAACAAGGACAAATGATTCACACAACGAGTCACAATGACTAATCAACTAGGACAAAAGATTCACACAACGAGTCACAATGACTAACGAACAAGAACAAATGGTTCACACAATGAGTCACAAGCACTAATGAACAAGGACAAATGATTCACACAACGAGTCACAATGACTAATTAACTAGGACAAATGATTCACACAACGAGTCACAATGCTTAATTAACTAGGACAAATGATTCACACAACGAGTCACAATGACTAATGAACAAGGACAAATGATTCACACAACGAGTCACAAGGACTAATGAACATGGAGAAATGATTTACACAACGAGTCACAATGACTAATTAACTAGGACAAATGAGTCACACAATGAGTCACAATGACTAAGGAATAAGGACAAATGGTTCACACAACGAGTCACAATGACTGATTAACTAGGATTAATGATTCACACAACGAATCACAATGACTAACGAACAAGGACAAATGTTTTACACAACCAAATCACAAACACTAATGAACAAGGACAAATGATTCATAGAACGAGTCACAATGACTAACGAACAAGGACAAATGTTTCACACAACGAGTCACAAGCACTAATGAACAAGGACAAATGATTTACACAACGAGTCACAATGAGTAATTATCAAGGACAAATGATTCACACAACGATTACAATGACTAATTAACTAGGACAAATGATTCACACAACGAGTCACAATGACTAATGAACAAGGACAAATGATTAACACAACGAGTCAAAATGCCTAATTAAATAGGACAAAAGATTCATACAACTAGTCACAATGACTAATGAACAAGGACAAATGGTTCACACAACGAGTCACAATGCCTAATGAACAAGGACAAATGATTCACACAACGAGTCAAAATGCCTAATTAACTAGGACAAATGATTCACACAACGAGTCACAATGACTAATTAACTAGGACAAATGATTCACACAACGAGTCACAATGCTTAATTAACTAGGACAAATGATTCACACAACGAGTCACAATGACTAATGAACAAGGACAAATGATTCACACAACGAGTCACAAGGACTAATGAACATGGACAAATGATTTACACAACGAGTCACAATGACTAATTAACTAGGACAAATGAGTCACACAATGAGTCACAATGACTAAGGAACAAGGACAAATGGTTCAGACAACGAGTCACAATGACTGATTAACTAGGATTAAAGATTCACACAACGAATCACAATGACTAACGAACAAGGACAAATGTTTCACACAACGAGTCACAAGCACTAATGAACAAGGACAAATGATTCATAGAACGAGTCACAATGACTAATTATCAAGGACAAATGATTCACACAACGAGTTACAATGACTAATGAACAAGGACAAATGATTCACACAACGAGTCAAAATGCCTAATTAACTAGGACAAATGATTCATACAACGAGTCACAATGACTAATGAACAAGGACAAATGGTTCACACAACGAGTCACAATGACTAATTAACTAGGACAAAGGATTCACACAACTAGTAACAATGACTAACAAACAAGGACAAATGTTTCACACAACGAGTCACAAACACTAATGAACAAGGACAAATGATTCATACAACGAGTCACAATGACTAATTAACAAGGATAAATGATTCACACAACGAGTAACAATGACTAAATAACTAGGACAAAAGATTCACACAACGAGTCACAATGACTAATTAACTAGGACAAAAGATTCACACAACGAGTCACAGTGACTAACGAACAAGGACAAATGGTTCACAAAATGAGTCACAAGCACTAATGAACAAGGACAAATGATTCACACAACGAGTCACAATGACTAATTAACAAGGGAAAATGATTCACACAACGAGTCACAATGACTAATTAACTAGGACAAAAGATTCACACAACGAGTCACAATGACTAACGAACAAGGACAAATGGTTCACACAATGAGTCACAAGAACTAATGAACAAGGACAAATGATTTACACAATGAGTCACAATGACTAATCAACTAGGACAAAAGATTCACACAACGAGTCACAATGACTAACGAACAAGGACAAATGGTTCACACAATGAGTCACAAGCACTAATGAACAAGGACAAATGATTCACACAACGAGTCACAGTGACTAATTAACTAGGACAAATGATTCACACAACGAGTCACAATGCTTAATTAACTAGGGCAAATGATTCACAAAACGAGTCACAATGACTAATGAACAAGGACAAATGATTCACACAACGAGTCACAAGGACTAATGAACATGGAGAAATGATTTACACAACGAGTCACAATGACTAATTAACTAGGACAAATGAGTCACACAATGAGTCACAATGACTAAGGAATAAGGACAAATGGTTCACACAACGAGTCACAATGACTGATTAACTAGGATTAATGATTCACACAACGAATCACAATGACTAACGAACAAGGACAAATGTTTTACACAACCAGTCACAAACACTAATGAACAAGGACAAATGATTCATAGAACGAGTCACAATGACTAACGAACAAGGACAAATGTTTCACACAACGAGTCACAAGCACTAATGAACAAGGACAAATGATTTACACAACGAGTCACAATGACTAATTATGAAGGACAAATGATTCACACAACGACTTACAATGACTAATGAACAAGGACAAATGATTAACACAACGAGTCAAAATGCCTAATTAAATAGGACAAAAGATTCATACAACTAGTCACAATGACTAATGAACAAGGACAAATGGTTCACACAACGAGTCACAATGCCTAATGAACAAGGACAAATGATTCACACAACGAGTCAAAATGCCTAATTAACTAGGACAAATGATTCACACAACGAGTCACAATGACTAATTAACTAGGACAAATGATTCACAAAACGAGTCACAATGCTTAATTAACTAGGACAAATGATTCACACAACGAGTCACAATGACTAATGAACAAGGACAAATGATTCACACAACGAGTCACAAGGACTAATGAACATGGACAAATGATTTACACAACGAGTCACAATGACTAATTAACTAGGACAAATGAGTCACACAATGAGTCACAATGACTAAGGAACAAGGACAAATGGTTCACACAACGAGTCACAATGACTGATTAACTAGGATTAATGATTCACACAACGAATCACAATGACTAACGAACAAGGACAAATGTTTCACACAACGAGTCACAAGCACTAATGAACAAGGACAAATGATTCATAGAACGAGTCACAATGACTAATTATCAAGGACAAATGATTCACACAACGAGTTACAATGACTAATGAACAAGGACAAATGATTCACACAACGAGTCAAAATGCCTAATTAACTAGGACAAATGATTCATACAACGAGTCACAAGGACTAATTATGAAGGACAAATGATTCACACAACGACTTACAATGACTAATGAACAAGGACAAATGATTAACACAACGAGTCAAAATGCCTAATTAAATAGGACAAAAGATTCATACAACTAGTCACAATGACTAATGAACAAGGACAAATGGTTCACACAACGAGTCACAATGCCTAATGAACAAGGACAAATGATTCACACAACGAGTCAAAATGCCTAATTAACTAGGACAAATGATTCACACAACGAGTCACAATGACTAATTAACTAGGACAAATGATTCACAAAACGAGTCACAATGCTTAATTAACTAGGACAAATGATTCACACAACGAGTCACAATGACTAATGAACAAGGACAAATGATTCACACAACGAGTCACAAGGACTAATGAACATGGAGAAATGATTTACACAACGAGTCACAATGACTAATTAACTAGGACAAATGAGTCACACAATGAGTCACAATGACTAAGGAATAAGGACAAATGGTTCACACAACGAGTCACAATGACTGATTAACTAGGATTAATGATTCACACAACGAATCACAATGACTAACGAACAAGGACAAATGTTTTACACAACCAGTCACAAGCACTAATGAACAAGGACAAATGATTCATAGAACGAGTCACAATGACTAAAGAACAAGGACAAATGTTTCACACAACGAGTCACAAGCACTAATGAACAAGGACAAATGATTTACACAACGAGTCACAATGACTAATTATCAAGGACAAATGATTCACACAACGAGTTACAATGACTAATGAACAAGGACAAATGATTCACACAACGAGTCAAAATGCCTAATTAACTAGGACAAATGATTCATACAACGAGTCACAATGACTAATGAACAAGGACAAATGGTTCACACAACGAGTCACAATGACTAATTAACTAGGACAAAGGATTCACACAACTAGTAACAATGACTAACAAACAAGGACAAATGTTTCACACAACGAGTCACAAACACTAATGAACAAGGACAAATGTTTCATACAACGAGTCACAATGACTAATGAACAAGGACAAATGATTAACACAACGAGTCAAAATGCCTAATTAAATAGGACAAAAGATTCATACAACTAGTCACAATGACTAATGAACAAGGACAAATGGTTCACACAACGAGTCACAATGCCTAATGAACAAGGACAAATGATTCACACAACGAGTCAAAATGCCTAATTAACTAGGACAAATGATTCACACAACGAGTCACAATGACTAATTAACTAGGACAAATGATTCACACAACGAGTCACAATGCTTAATTAACTAGGACAAATGATTCACACAACGAGTCACAATGACTAATGAACAAGGACAAATGATTCACACAACGAGTCACAAGGACTAATGAACATGGACAAATGATTTACACAACGAGTCACAATGACTAATTAACTAGGACAAATGAGTCACACAATGAGTCACAATGACTAAGGAACAAGGACAAATGGTTCACACAACGAGTCACAATGACTGATTAACTAGGATTAATGATTCACACAACGAATCACAATGACTAACGAACAAGGACAAATGTTTCACACAACGAGTCACAAGCACTAATGAACAAGGACAAATGATTCATAGAACGAGTCACAATGACTAATTATCAAGGACAAATGATTCACACAACGAGTTACAATGACTAATGAACAAGGACAAATGATTCACACAACGAGTCAAAATGCCTAATTAACTAGGACAAATGATTCATACAACGAGTCACAATGACTAATGAACAAGGACAAATGGTTCACACAACGAGTCACAATGACTAATTAACTAGGACAAAGGATTCACACAACTAGTAACAATGACTAACAAACAAGGACAAATGTTTCACACAACGAGTCACAAACAATAATGAACAAGGACAAATGATTCATACAACGAGTCACAATGACTAATTTACAAGGACAAATGATTCACACAACGAGTAACAATGACTAAATAACTAGGACAAAAGATTCACACAACGAGTCACAATGACTAATTAACTAGGACAAAAGATTCACACAACGAGTCACAATGACTAACGAACAAGGACAAATGGTTCACAAAATGAGTCACAAGCACTAATGAACAAGGACAAATGATTCACACAACGAGTCACAATGACTAATCAACTAGGACAAAAGATTCACACAACGAGTCACAATGACTAACGAACAAGGACAAATGGTTCACACAATGAGTCACAAGCACTAATGAACAAGGACAAATGATTCACACAACGAGTCACAATGACTAATTAACTAGGACAAATGATTCACACAACGAGTCACAATGCTTAATTAACTAGGACAAATGATTCACACAACGAGTCACAATGACTAATGAACAAGGACAAATGATTCACACAACGAGTCACAAGGACTAATGAACATGGAGAAATGATTTACACAACGAGTCACAATGACTAATTAACTAGGACAAATGAGTCACACAATGAGTCACAATGACTAAGGAATAAGGACAAATGGTTCACACAACGAGTCACAATGACTGATTAACTAGGATTAATGATTCACACAACGAATCACAATGACTAACGAACAAGGACAAATGTTTTACACAACCAGTCACAAACACTAATGAACAAGGACAAATGATTCATAGAACGAGTCACAATGACTAACGAACAAGGACAAATGTTTCACACAACGAGTCACAAGCACTAATGAACAAGGACAAATGATTTACACAACGAGTCACAATGAGTAATTATCAAGGACAAATGATTCACACAACGATTACAATGACTAATTAACTAGGACAAATGATTCACACAACGAGTCACAATGACTAATGAACAAGGACAAATGATTAACACAACGAGTCAAAATGCCTAATTAAATAGGACAAAAGATTCATACAACTAGTCACAATGACTAATGAACAAGGACAAATGGTTCACACAACGAGTCACAATGCCTAATGAACAAGGACAAATGATTCACACAACGAGTCAAAATGCCTAATTAACTAGGACAAATGATTCACACAACGAGTCACAATGACTAATTAACTAGGACAAATGATTCACACAACGAGTCACAATGACTAATTAACTAGGACAAAAGATTCACACAACGAGTCACAATGACTAACGAACAAGGACAAATGGTTCACAAAATGAGTCACAAGCACTAATGAACAAGGACAAATGATTCATACAACGAGTCACAATGACTAATTAACAAGGACAAATGATTCACACAACGAGTAACAATGACTAAATAACTAGGACAAAAGATTCACACAACGAGTCACAATGACTAATTAACTAGGACAAAAGATTCACACAACGAGTCACAATGACTAACGAACAAGGATAAATGGTTCACAAAATGAGTCACAAGCACTAATGAACAAGGACAAATGATTCACACAACGAGTCACAATGACTAATTAACAAGGACAAATGATTCACACAACGAGTCACAATGCCTAATTAACTAGGACAAATGATTTACACAACGAGTCACAATGACTAATGAACAAGGACAAATGATTCACACAATGAGTCACAAGAACTAATGAACATGGACAAATGATTTACACAACGAGTCACAATGACTAATCAACTAGGACAAAAGATTCACACAACGAGTCACAATGACTAACGAACAAGGACAAATGGTTCACAAAATGAGTCACAAGCACTAATGAACAAGGACAAATGGTTCACACAACGAGTCACAATGACTAATTAACTAGGACAAAGGATTCACACAACTAGTAACAATGACTAACAAACAAGGACAAATGTTTCACACAACGAGTCACAAACAATAATGAACAAGGACAAATGATTCATACAACGAGTCACAATGACTAATTAACAAGGACAAATGATTCACACAACGAGTAACAATGACTAAATAACTAGGACAAAAGATTCACACAACGAGTCACAATGACTAATTAACTAGGACAAAAGATTCACACAACGAGTCACAATGACTAACGAACAAGGACAAATGGTTCACAAAATGAGTCACAAGCACTAATGAACAAGGACAAATGATTCACACAACGAGTCACAATGACTAATCAACTAGGACAAAAGATTCACACAACGAGTCACAATGACTAACGAACAAGGACAAATGGTTCACACAATGAGTCACAAGCACTAATGAACAAGGACAAATGATTCACACAACGAGTCACAATGACTAATTAACTAGGACAAATGATTCACACAACGAGTCACAATGCTTAATTAACTAGGACAAATGATTCACACAACGAGTCACAATGACTAATGAACAAGGACAAATGATTCACACAACGAGTCACAAGGACTAATGAACATGGAGAAATGATTTACACAACGAGTCACAATGACTAATTAACTAGGACAAATGAGTCACACAATGAGTCACAATGACTAAGGAATAAGGACAAATGGTTCACACAACGAGTCACAATGACTGATTAACTAGGATTAATGATTCACACAACGAATCACAATGACTAACGAACAAGGACAAATGTTTTACACAACCAGTCACAAACACTAATGAACAAGGACAAATGATTCATAGAACGAGTCACAATGACTAACGAACAAGGACAAATGTTTCACACAACGAGTCACAAGCACTAATGAACAAGGACAAATGATTTACACAACGAGTCACAATGAGTAATTATCAAGGACAAATGATTCACACAACGATTACAATGACTAATTAACTAGGACAAATGATTCACACAACGAGTCACAATGACTAATGAACAAGGACAAATGATTAACACAACGAGTCAAAATGCCTAATTAAATAGGACAAAAGATTCATACAACTAGTCACAATGACTAATGAACAAGGACAAATGGTTCACACAACGAGTCACAATGCCTAATGAACAAGGACAAATGATTCACACAACGAGTCAAAATGCCTAATTAACTAGGACAAATGATTCACACAACGAGTCACAATGACTAATTAACTAGGACAAATGATTCACACAACGAGTCACAATGACTAATTAACTAGGACAAAAGATTCACACAACGAGTCACAATGACTAACGAACAAGGACAAATGGTTCACAAAATGAGTCACAAGCACTAATGAACAAGGACAAATGATTCATACAACGAGTCACAATGACTAATTAACAAGGACAAATGATTCACACAACGAGTAACAATGACTAAATAACTAGGACAAAAGATTCACACAACGAGTCACAATGACTAATTAACTAGGACAAAAGATTCACACAACGAGTCACAATGACTAACGAACAAGGACAAATGGTTCACAAAATGAGTCACAAGCACTAATGAACAAGGACAAATGATTCACACAACGAGTCACAATGACTAATTAACAAGGACAAATGATTCACACAACGAGTCACAATGCCTAATTAACTAGGACAAATGATTTACACAACGAGTCACAATGACTAATGAACAAGGACAAATGATTCACACAATGAGTCACAAGAACTAATGAACATGGACAAATGATTTACACAACGAGTCACAATGACTAATCAACTAGGACAAAAGATTCACACAACGAGTCACAATGACTAACGAACAAGGACAAATGGTTCACAAAATGAGTCACAAGCACTAATGAACAAGGACAAATGATTCACACAACGAGTCACAATGACTAATTAACAAGGGAAAATGATTCACACAACGAGTCACAATGCCTAATTAACTAGGACAAATGATTTACACAACGAGTCACAATGACTAATGAACAAGGACAAATGATTCACACAATGAGTCACAAGAACTAATGAACATGGACAAATGATTTACACAACGAGTCACAATGACTAATCAACTAGGACAAAAGATTCACACAACGAGTCACAATGACTAACGAACAAGGACAAATGGTTCACACAATGAGTCACAAGCACTAATGAACAAGGACAAATGATTCACACAACGACTCACAATGACTAATTAACTAGGACAAATGATTCACACAACGAGTCACAATGCTTAATTAACTAGGACAAATGATTCACACAACGAGTCACAATGACTAATTAACAAGGACAAATGATTCACACAACGAGTCACAAGGACTAATGAACATGGAGAAATGATTTACACAACGAGTCACAATGACTAATTAACTAGGACAAATGAGTCACACAATGAGTCACAATGACTAAGGAATAAGGACAAATGGTTCACACAACGAGTCACAATGACTGATTAACTAGGATTAATGATTCACACAACGAATCACAATGACTAACGAACAAGGACAAATGTTTTACACAACCAGTCACAAGCACTAATGAACAAGGACAAATGATTCATAGAACGAGTCACAATGACTAAAGAACAAGGACAAATGTTTCACACAACGAGTCACAAGCACTAATGAACAAGGACAAATGATTTACACAACGAGTCACAATGACTAATTATCAAGGACAAATGATTCACACAACGAGTTACAATGACTAATGAACAAGGACAAATGATTCACACAACGAGTCAAAATGCCTAATTAACTAGGACAAATGAGTCACACAATGAGTCACAATGACTAAGGAATAAGGACAAATGGTTCACACAACGAGTCACAATGACTGATTAACTAGGATTAATGATTCACACAACGAATCACAATGACTAACGAACAAGGACAAATGTTTTACACAACCAGTCACAAACACTAATGAACAAGGACAAATGATTCATAGAACGAGTCACAATGACTAACGAACAAGGACAAATGTTTCACACAACGAGTCACAAGCACTAATGAACAAGGACAAATGATTTACACAACGAGTCACAATGACTAATTATGAAGGACAAATGATTCACACAACGACTTACAATGACTAATGAACAAGGACAAATGATTAACACAACGAGTCAAAATGCCTAATTAAATAGGACAAAAGATTCATACAACTAGTCACAATGACTAATGAACAAGGACAAATGGTTCACACAACGAGTCACAATGCCTAATGAACAAGGACAAATGATTCACACAACGAGTCAAAATGCCTAATTAACTAGGACAAATGATTCACACAACGAGTCACAATGACTAATTAACTAGGACAAATGATTCACACAACGAGTCACAATGCTTAATTAACTAGGACAAATGATTCACACAACGAGTCACAATGACTAATGAACAAGGACAAATGATTCACACAACGAGTCACAAGGACTAATGAACATGGACAAATGATTTACACAACGAGTCACAATGACTAATTAACTAGGACAAATGAGTCACACAATGAGTCACAATGACTAAGGAACAAGGACAAATGGTTCAGACAACGAGTCACAATGACTGATTAACTAGGATTAATGATTCACACAACGAATCACAATGACTAACGAACAAGGACAAATGTTTCACACAACGAGTCACAAGCACTAATGAACAAGGACAAATGATTCATAGAACGAGTCACAATGACTAATTATCAAGGACAAATGATTCACACAACGAGTTACAATGACTAATGAACAAGGACAAATGATTCACACAACGAGTCAAAATGCCTAATTAACTAGGACAAATGATTCATACAACGAGTCACAATGACTAATGAACAAGGACAAATGGTTCACACAACGAGTCACAATGACTAATTAACTAGGACAAAGGATTCACACAACTAGTAACAATGACTAACAAACAAGGACAAATGTTTCACACAACGAGTCACAAACACTAATGAACAAGGACAAATGATTCATACAACGAGTCACAATGACTAATTAACAAGGATAAATGATTCACACAACGAGTAACAATGACTAAATAACTAGGACAAAAGATTCACACAACGAGTCACAATGACTAATTAACTAGGACAAAAGATTCACACAACGAGTCACAATGACTAACGAACAAGGACAAATGGTTCACAAAATGAGTCACAAGCACTAATGAACAAGGACAAATGATTCACACAACGAGTCACAATGCCTAATTAACTAGGACAAATGATTTACACAACGAGTCACAATGACTAATGAACAAGGACAAATGATTCACACAATGAGTCACAAGAACTAATGAACATGGACAAATGATTTACACAACGAGTCACAATGACTAATCAACTAGGACAAAAGATTCACACAACGAGTCACAATGACTAACGAACAAGGACAAATGGTTCACACAATGAGTCACAAGCACTAATGAACAAGGACAAATGATTCACACAACGACTCACAATGACTAATTAACTAGGACAAATGATTCACACAACGAGTCACAATGCTTAATTAACTAGGACAAATGATTCACACAACGAGTCACAATGACTAATTAACAAGGACAAATGATTCACACAACGAGTCACAAGGACTAATGAACATGGAGAAATGATTTACACAACGAGTCACAATGACTAATTAACTAGGACAAATGAGTCACACAATGAGTCACAATGACTAAGGAATAAGGACAAATGGTTCACACAACGAGTCACAATGACTGATTAACTAGGATTAATGATTCACACAACGAATCACAATGACTAACGAACAAGGACAAATGTTTTACACAACCAGATCCACAAGCACTAATGAACAAGGACAAATGATTCATAGAACGAGTCACAATGACTAAAGAACAAGGACAAATGTTTCACACAACGAGTCACAAGCACTAATGAACAAGGACAAATGATTTACACAACGAGTCACAATGACTAATTATCAAGGACAAATGATTCACACAACGAGTTACAATGACTAATGAACAAGGACAAATGATTCACACAACGAGTCAAAATGCCTAATTAACTAGGACAAATGATTCATACAACGAGTCACAATGACTAATGAACAAGGACAAATGGTTCACACAACGAGTCACAATGACTAATTAACTAGGACAAAGGATTCACACAACTAGTAACAATGACTAACAAACAAGGACAAATGTTTCACACAACGAGTCACAAACACTAATGAACAAGGACAAATGTTTCATACAACGAGTCACAATGACTAATGAACAAGGACAAATGATTAACACAACGAGTCAAAATGCCTAATTAAATAGGACAAAAGATTCATACAACTAGTCACAATGACTAATGAACAAGGACAAATGGTTCACACAACGAGTCACAATGCCTAATGAACAAGGACAAATGATTCACACAACGAGTCAAAATGCCTAATTAACTAGGACAAATGATTCACACAACGAGTCACAATGACTAATTAACTAGGACAAATGATTCACACAACGAGTCACAATGCTTAATTAACTAGGACAAATGATTCACACAACGAGTCACAATGACTAATGAACAAGGACAAATGATTCACACAACGAGTCACAAGGACTAATGAACATGGACAAATGATTTACACAACGAGTCACAATGACTAATTAACTAGGACAAATGAGTCACACAATGAGTCACAATGACTAAGGAACAAGGACAAATGGTTCACACAACGAGTCACAATGACTGATTAACTAGGATTAATGATTCACACAACGAATCACAATGACTAACGAACAAGGACAAATGTTTCACACAACGAGTCACAAGCACTAATGAACAAGGACAAATGATTCATAGAACGAGTCACAATGACTAATTATCAAGGACAAATGATTCACACAACGAGTTACAATGACTAATGAACAAGGACAAATGATTCACACAACGAGTCAAAATGCCTAATTAACTAGGACAAATGATTCATACAACGAGTCACAATGACTAATGAACAAGGACAAATGGTTCACACAACGAGTCACAATGACTAATTAACTAGGACAAAGGATTCACACAACTAGTAACAATGACTAACAAACAAGGACAAATGTTTCACACAACGAGTCACAAACAATAATGAACAAGGACAAATGATTCATACAACGAGTCACAATGACTAATTAACAAGGACAAATGATTCACACAACGAGTAACAATGACTAAATAACTAGGACAAAAGATTCACACAACGAGTCACAATGACTAATTAACTAGGACAAAAGATTCACACAACGAGTCACAATGACTAACGAACAAGGACAAATGGTTCACAAAATGAGTCACAAGCACTAATGAACAAGGACAAATGATTCACACAACGAGTCACAATGACTAATCAACTAGGACAAAAGATTCACACAACGAGTCACAATGACTAACGAACAAGGACAAATGGTTCACACAATGAGTCACAAGCACTAATGAACAAGGACAAATGATTCACACAACGAGTCACAATGACTAATTAACTAGGACAAATGATTCACACAACGAGTCACAATGCTTAATTAACTAGGACAAATGATTCACACAACGAGTCACAATGACTAATGAACAAGGACAAATGATTCACACAACGAGTCACAAGGACTAATGAACATGGAGAAATGATTTACACAACGAGTCACAATGACTAATTAACTAGGACAAATGAGTCACACAATGAGTCACAATGACTAAGGAATAAGGACAAATGGTTCACACAACGAGTCACAATGACTGATTAACTAGGATTAATGATTCACACAACGAATCACAATGACTAACGAACAAGGACAAATGTTTTACACAACCAGTCACAAACACTAATGAACAAGGACAAATGATTCATAGAACGAGTCACAATGACTAACGAACAAGGACAAATGTTTCACACAACGAGTCACAAGCACTAATGAACAAGGACAAATGATTTACACAACGAGTCACAATGACTAATTATGAAGGACAAATGATTCACACAACGACTTACAATGACTAATGAACAAGGACAAATGATTAACACAACGAGTCAAAATGCCTAATTAAATAGGACAAAAGATTCATACAACTAGTCACAATGACTAATGAACAAGGACAAATGGTTCACACAACGAGTCACAATGCCTAATGAACAAGGACAAATGATTCACACAACGAGTCAAAATGCCTAATTAACTAGGACAAATGATTCACACAACGAGTCACAATGACTAATTAACAAGGACAAATGATTCACACAACGAGTAACAATGACTAAATAACTAGGACAAAAGATTCACACAACGAGTCACAATGACTAATTAACTAGGACAAAAGATTCACACAACGAGTCACAATGACTAACGAACAAGGACAAATGGTTCACAAAATGAGTCACAAGCACTAATGAACAAGGACAAATGATTCATACAACGAGTCACAATGACTAATTAACAAGGACAAATGATTCACACAACGAGTAACAATGACTAAATAACTAGGACAAAAGATTCACACAACGAGTCACAATGACTAATTAACTAGGACAAAAGATTCACACAACGAGTCACAATGACTAACGAACAAGGACAAATGGTTCACAAAATGAGTCACAAGCACTAATGAACAAGGACAAATGATTCACACAACGAGTCACAATGACTAATTAACAAGGACAAATGATTCACACAACGAGTCACAATGCCTAATTAACTAGGACAAATGATTTACACAACGAGTCACAATGACTAATGAACAAGGACAAATGATTCACACAATGAGTCACAAGAACTAATGAACATGGACAAATGATTTACACAACGAGTCACAATGACTAATCAACTAGGACAAAAGATTCACACAACGAGTCACAATGACTAACGAACAAGGACAAATGGTTCACAAAATGAGTCACAAGCACTAATGAACAAGGACAAATGATTCACACAACGAGTCACAATGACTAATTAACAAGGGAAAATGATTCACACAACGAGTCACAATGCCTAATTAACTAGGACAAATGATTTACACAACGAGTCACAATGACTAATGAACAAGGACAAATGATTCACACAATGAGTCACAAGAACTAATGAACATGGACAAATGATTTACACAACGAGTCACAATGACTAATCAACTAGGACAAAAGATTCACACAACGAGTCACAATGACTAACGAACAAGGACAAATGGTTCACACAATGAGTCACAAGCACTAATGAACAAGGACAAATGATTCACACAACGACTCACAATGACTAATTAACTAGGACAAATGATTCACACAACGAGTCACAATGCTTAATTAACTAGGACAAATGATTCACACAACGAGTCACAATGACTAATTAACAAGGACAAATGATTCACACAACGAGTCACAAGGACTAATGAACATGGAGAAATGATTTACACAACGAGTCACAATGACTAATTAACTAGGACAAATGAGTCACACAATGAGTCACAATGACTAAGGAATAAGGACAATTCACACAACGAGTCACAATGACTGATTAACTAGGATTAATGATTCACACAACGAATCACAATGACTAACGAACAAGGACAAATGTTTTACACAACCAGTCACAAGCACTAATGAACAAGGACAAATGATTCATAGAACGAGTCACAATGACTAAAGAACAAGGACAAATGTTTCACACAACGAGTCACAAGCACTAATGAACAAGGACAAATGATTTACACAACGAGTCACAATGACTAATTATCAAGGACAAATGATTCACACAACGAGTTACAATGACTAATGAACAAGGACAAATGATTCACACAACGAGTCAAAATGCCTAATTAACTAGGACAAATGATTCATACAACGAGTCACAATGACTAATGAACAAGGACAAATGGTTCACACAACGAGTCACAATGACTAATTAACTAGGACAAAGGATTCACACAACTAGTAACAATGACTAACAAACAAGGACAAATGTTTCACACAACGAGTCACAAACACTAATGAACAAGGACAAATGTTTCATACAACGAGTCACAATGACTAATGAACAAGGACAAATGATTAACACAACGAGTCAAAATGCCTAATTAAATAGGACAAAAGATTCATACAACTAGTCACAATGACTAATGAACAAGGACAAATGGTTCACACAACGAGTCACAATGCCTAATGAACAAGGACAAATGATTCACACAACGAGTCAAAATGCCTAATTAACTAGGACAAATGATTCACACAACGAGTCACAATGACTAATTAACTAGGACAAATGATTCACACAACGAGTCACAATGCTTAATTAACTAGGACAAATGATTCACACAACGAGTCACAATGACTAATGAACAAGGACAAATGATTCACACAACGAGTCACAAGGACTAATGAACATGGACAAATGATTTACACAACGAGTCACAATGACTAATTAACTAGGACAAATGAGTCACACAATGAGTCACAATGACTAAGGAACAAGGACAAATGGTTCACACAACGAGTCACAATGACTGATTAACTAGGATTAATGATTCACACAACGAATCACAATGACTAACGAACAAGGACAAATGTTTCACACAACGAGTCACAAGCACTAATGAACAAGGACAAATGATTCATAGAACGAGTCACAATGACTAATTATCAAGGACAAATGATTCACACAACGAGTTACAATGACTAATGAACAAGGACAAATGATTCACACAACGAGTCAAAATGCCTAATTAACTAGGACAAATGATTCATACAACGAGTCACAATGACTAATGAACAAGGACAAATGGTTCACACAACGAGTCACAATGACTAATTAACTAGGACAAAGGATTCACACAACTAGTAACAATGACTAACAAACAAGGACAAATGTTTCACACAACGAGTCACAAACAATAATGAACAAGGACAAATGATTCATACAACGAGTCACAATGACTAATTAACAAGGACAAATGATTCACACAACGAGTAACAATGACTAAATAACTAGGACAAAAGATTCACACAACGAGTCACAATGACTAATTAACTAGGACAAAAGATTCACACAACGAGTCACAATGACTAACGAACAAGGACAAATGGTTCACAAAATGAGTCACAAGCACTAATGAACAAGGACAAATGATTCACACAACGAGTCACAATGACTAATCAACTAGGACAAAAGATTCACACAACGAGTCACAATGACTAACGAACAAGGACAAATGGTTCACACAATGAGTCACAAGCACTAATGAACAAGGACAAATGATTCACACAACGAGTCACAATGACTAATTAACTAGGACAAATGATTCACACAACGAGTCACAATGCTTAATTAACTAGGACAAATGATTCACACAACGAGTCACAATGACTAATGAACAAGGACAAATGATTCACACAACGAGTCACAAGGACTAATGAACATGGAGAAATGATTTACACAACGAGTCACAATGACTAATTAACTAGGACAAATGAGTCACACAATGAGTCACAATGACTAAGGAATAAGGACAAATGGTTCACACAACGAGTCACAATGACTGATTAACTAGGATTAATGATTCACACAACGAATCACAATGACTAACGAACAAGGACAAATGTTTTACACAACCAGTCACAAACACTAATGAACAAGGACAAATGATTCATAGAACGAGTCACAATGACTAACGAACAAGGACAAATGTTTCACACAACGAGTCACAAGCACTAATGAACAAGGACAAATGATTTACACAACGAGTCACAATGACTAATTATGAAGGACAAATGATTCACACAACGACTTACAATGACTAATGAACAAGGACAAATGATTAACACAACGAGTCAAAATGCCTAATTAAATAGGACAAAAGATTCATACAACTAGTCACAATGACTAATGAACAAGGACAAATGGTTCACACAACGAGTCACAATGCCTAATGAACAAGGACAAATGATTCACACAACGAGTCAAAATGCCTAATTAACTAGGACAAATGATTCACACAACGAGTCACAATGACTAATTAACAAGGACAAATGATTCACACAACGAGTAACAATGACTAAATAACTAGGACAAAAGATTCACACAACGAGTCACAATGACTAATTAACTAGGACAAAAGATTCACACAACGAGTCACAATGACTAACGAACAAGGACAAATGGTTCACAAAATGAGTCACAAGCACTAATGAACAAGGACAAATGATTCATACAACGAGTCACAATGACTAATTAACAAGGACAAATGATTCACACAACGAGTAACAATGACTAAATAACTAGGACAAAAGATTCACACAACGAGTCACAATGACTAATTAACTAGGACAAAAGATTCACACAACGAGTCACAATGACTAACGAACAAGGACAAATGGTTCACAAAATGAGTCACAAGCACTAATGAACAAGGACAAATGATTCACACAACGAGTCACAATGACTAATTAACAAGGACAAATGATTCACACAACGAGTCACAATGCCTAATTAACTAGGACAAATGATTTACACAACGAGTCACAATGACTAATGAACAAGGACAAATGATTCACACAATGAGTCACAAGAACTAATGAACATGGACAAATGATTTACACAACGAGTCACAATGACTAATCAACTAGGACAAAAGATTCACACAACGAGTCACAATGACTAACGAACAAGGACAAATGGTTCACAAAATGAGTCACAAGCACTAATGAACAAGGACAAATGATTCACACAACGAGTCACAATGACTAATTAACAAGGGAAAATGATTCACACAACGAGTCACAATGCCTAATTAACTAGGACAAATGATTTACACAACGAGTCACAATGAC
The DNA here is from genome assembly GCF_048544455.1 of Silene latifolia. Lineage (NCBI taxonomy): Eukaryota > Viridiplantae > Streptophyta > Magnoliopsida > Caryophyllales > Caryophyllaceae > Silene > Silene latifolia. Next base: position 81,155 of record NW_027413123.1, on the reverse strand, counting down.
TAATGAACAAGGACAAATGATTCACACAATGAGTCACAAGAACTAATGAACATGGACAAATGATTTACACAACGAGTCACAATGACTAATCAACTAGGACAAAAGATTCACACAACGAGTCACAATGACTAACGAACAAGGACAAATGGTTCACACAATGAGTCACAAGCACTAATGAACAAGGACAAATGATTCACACAACGACTCACAATGACTAATTAACTAGGACAAATGATTCACACAACGAGTCACAATGCTTAATTAACTAGGACAAATGATTCACACAACGAGTCACAATGACTAATTAACAAGGACAAATGATTCACACAACGAGTCACAAGGACTAATGAACATGGAGAAATGATTTACACAACGAGTCACAATGACTAATTAACTAGGACAAATGAGTCACACAATGAGTCACAATGACTAAGGAATAAGGACAATTCACACAACGAGTCACAATGACTGATTAACTAGGATTAATGATTCACACAACGAATCACAATGACTAACGAACAAGGACAAATGTTTTACACAACCAGTCACAAGCACTAATGAACAAGGACAAATGATTCATAGAACGAGTCACAATGACTAAAGAACAAGGACAAATGTTTCACACAACGAGTCACAAGCACTAATGAACAAGGACAAATGATTTACACAACGAGTCACAATGACTAATTATCAAGGACAAATGATTCACACAACGAGTTACAATGACTAATGAACAAGGACAAATGATTCACACAACGAGTCAAAATGCCTAATTAACTAGGACAAATGATTCATACAACGAGTCACAATGACTAATGAACAAGGACAAATGGTTCACACAACGAGTCACAATGACTAATTAACTAGGACAAAGGATTCACACAACTAGTAACAATGACTAACAAACAAGGACAAATGTTTCACACAACGAGTCACAAACACTAATGAACAAGGACAAATGTTTCATACAACGAGTCACAATGACTAATGAACAAGGACAAATGATTAACACAACGAGTCAAAATGCCTAATTAAATAGGACAAAAGATTCATACAACTAGTCACAATGACTAATGAACAAGGACAAATGGTTCACACAACGAGTCACAATGCCTAATGAACAAGGACAAATGATTCACACAACGAGTCAAAATGCCTAATTAACTAGGACAAATGATTCACACAACGAGTCACAATGACTAATTAACTAGGACAAATGATTCACACAACGAGTCACAATGCTTAATTAACTAGGACAAATGATTCACACAACGAGTCACAATGACTAATGAACAAGGACAAATGATTCACACAACGAGTCACAAGGACTAATGAACATGGACAAATGATTTACACAACGAGTCACAATGACTAATTAACTAGGACAAATGAGTCACACAATGAGTCACAATGACTAAGGAACAAGGACAAATGGTTCACACAACGAGTCACAATGACTGATTAACTAGGATTAATGATTCACACAACGAATCACAATGACTAACGAACAAGGACAAATGTTTCACACAACGAGTCACAAGCACTAATGAACAAGGACAAATGATTCATAGAACGAGTCACAATGACTAATTATCAAGGACAAATGATTCACACAACGAGTTTCAATGACTAATGAACAAGGACAAATGATTCACACAACGAGTCAAAATGCCTAATTAACTAGGACAAATGATTCATACAACGAGTCACAATGACTAATGAACAAGGACAAATGGTTCACACAACGAGTCACAATGACTAATTAACTAGGACAAAGGATTCACACAACTAGTAACAATGACTAACAAACAAGGACAAATGTTTCACACAACGAGTCACAAACAATAATGAACAAGGACAAATGATTCATACAACGAGTCACAATGACTAATTAACAAGGACAAATGATTCACACAACGAGTAACAATGACTAAATAACTAGGACAAAAGATTCACACAACGAGTCACAATGACTAATTAACTAGGACAAAAGATTCACACAACGAGTCACAATGACTAACGAACAAGGACAAATGGTTCACAAAATGAGTCACAAGCACTAATGAACAAGGACAAATGATTCACACAACGAGTCACAATGACTAATCAAATAGGACAAAAGATTCACACAACGAGTCACAATGACTAACGAACAAGGACAAATGGTTCACACAATGAGTCATAAGCACTAATGAACAAGGACAAATGATTCACACAACGAGTCACAATGACTAATTAACTAGGACAAATGATTCACACAACGAGTCACAATGCTTAATTAACTAGGACAAATGATTCACACAACGAGTCACAATGACTAATGAACAAGGACAAATGATTCACACAACGAGTCACAAGGACTAATGAACATGGAGAAATGATTTACACAACGAGTCACAATGACTAATTAACTAGGACAAATGAGTCACACAATGAGTCACAATGACTAAGGAATAAGGACAAATGGTTCACACAACGAGTCACAATGACTGATTAACTAGGATTAATGATTCACACAACGAATCACAATGACTAACGAACAAGGACAAATGTTTTACACAACCAGTCACAAACACTAATGAACAAGGACAAATGATTCATAGAACGAGTCACAATGACTAACGAACAAGGACAAATGTTTCACACAACGAGTCACAAGCACTAATGAACAAGGACAAATGGTTCACACAACGAGTCACAATGCCTAATGAACAAGGACAAATGATTCACACAACGAGTCAAAATGCCTAATTAACTAGGACAAATGATTCACACAACGAGTCACAATGACTAATTAACAAGGACAAATGATTCACACAACGAGTAACAATGACTAAATAACTAGGACAAAAGATTCACAGAACGAGTCACAATGACTAATTAACTAGGACAAAAGATTCACACAACGAGTCACAATGACTAACGAACAAGGACAAATGGTTCACAAAATGAGTCACAAGCACTAATGAACAAGGACAAATGATTCATACAACGAGTCACAATGACTAATTAACAAGGACAAATGATTCACACAACGAGTCACAATGACTAATGAACAAGGACAAATGATTCACACAACGAGTCACAAGGACTAATGAACATGGACAAATGATTTACACAACGAGTCACAATGACTAATTAACTAGGACAAATGAGTCACACAATGAGTCACAATGACTAAGGAACAAGGACAAATGGTTCACACAACGAGTCACAATGACTAATTAACAAGGACAAATGATTCACACAACGAGTCACAATGCCTAATTAACTAGGACAAATGATTTACACAACGAGTCACAATGACTAATGAACAAGGACAAATGATTCACACAATGAGTCACAAGAACTAATGAACATGGACAAATGATTTACACAACGAGTCACAATGACTAATCAACTAGGACAAATGATTCACACAACGAGTCACAATGACTAACGAACAAGGACAAATGGTTCACACAATGAGTCACAAGCACTAATGAACAAGGACAAATGATTCACACAACGAGTCACAATGACTAATTAACTAGGACAAATGATTCACACAACGAGTCACAATGCTTAATTAACTAGAACAAATGATTCACACAACGAGTCACAATGACTAATTAACAAGGACAAATGATTCACACAACGAGTCACAAGGACTAATGAACATGGAGAAATGATTTACACAACGAGTCACAATGACTAATTAACTAGGACAAATGAGTCACACAATGAGTCACAATGACTAAGGAATAAGGACAAATGGTTCACACAACGAGTCACAATGACTGATTAACTAGGATTAATGATTCACACAACGAATCACTATGACTAACGAACAAGGACAAATGTTTTACACAACCAAATCACAAGCACTAATGAACAAGGACAAATGATTCATAGAACGAGTCACAATGACTAAAGAACAAGGACAAATGTTTCACACAACGAGTCACAAGCACTAATGAACAAGGATAAATGATTTACACAACGAGTCACAATGACTAATTATCAAGGACAAATGATTCACACAACGAGTTACAATGACTAATGAACAAGGACAAATGATTCACACAACGAGTCAAAATGCCTAATTAACTAGGACAAATGATTCATACAACGAGTCACAATGACTAATGAACAAGGTCAAATGGTTCACACAACGAGTCACAATGACTAATTAACTAGGACAAAGGATTCACACAACTAGTAACAATGACTAACAAACAAGGACAAATGTTTCACACAACGAGTCACAAACACTAATGAACAAGGACAAATGTTTCATACAACGAGTCACAATGACTAATGAACAAGGACAAATGATTAACACAACGAGTCAAAATGCCTAATTAAATAGGACAAAAGATTCATACAACTAGTCACAATGACTAATGAACAAGGACAAATGGTTCACACAACGAGTCACAATGCCTAATGAACAAGGACAAATGATTCACACAACGAGTCAAAATGCCTAATTAACTATGACAAATGATTCACACAACGAGTCACAATGACTAATTAACTAGGACAAATGATTCACACAACGAGTCACAATGCTTAATTAACTAGGACAAATGATTCACACAACGAGTCACAATGACTAATGAACAAGGACAAATGATTCACACAACGAGTCACAAGGACTAATGAACATGGACAAATGATTTACACAACGAGTCACAATGACTAATTAACTAGGACAAATGAGTCACACAATGAGTCACAATGACTAAGGAACAAGGACAAATGGTTCACACAACGAGTCACAATGACTAATTAACAAGGACAAATGATTCACACAACGAGTCACAATGCCTAATTAACTAGGACAAATGATTTACACAACGAGTCACAATGACTAATGAACAAGGACAAATGATTCACACAATGAGTCACAAGAACTAATGAACATGGACAAATGATTTACACAACGAGTCACAATGACTAATCAACTAGGACAAATGATTCACACAACGAGTCACAATGACTAACGAACAAGGACAAATGGTTCACACAATGAGTCACAAGCACTAATGAACAAGGACAAATGCTTCACACAACGAGTCACAATGACTAATTAACTAGGACAAATGATTCACACAACGAGTCACAATGCTTAATTAACTAGGACAAATGATTCACACAACGAGTCACAATGACTAATTAACAAGGACAAATGATTCACACAACGAGTCACAAGGACTAATGAACATGGAGAAATGATTTACACAACGAGTCACAATGACTAATTAACTAGGACAAATGAGTCACAATGACTAAGGAATAAGGACAAATGGTTCACACAACGAGTCACAATGACTGATTAACTAGGATTAATGATTCACACAACGAATCACTATGACTAACGAACAAGGACAAATGTTTTACACAACCAGTCACAAGCACTAATGAACAAGGACAAATGATTCATAGAACGAGTCACAATGACTAAAGAACAAGGACAAATGTTTCACACAACGAGTCACAAGCACTAATGAACAAGGATAAATGATTTACACAACGAGTCACAATGACTAATTATCAAGGACAAATGATTCACACAACGAGTTACAATGACTAATGAACAAGGACAAATGATTCACACAACGAGTCAAAATGCCTAATTAACTAGGACAAATGATTCATACAACGAGTCACAATGACTAATTAACTAGGACAAAGGATTCACACAACTAGTAACAATGACTAACAAACAAGGACAAATGTTTCACACAACGAGTCACAAACACTAATGAACAAGGACAAATGTTTCATACAACGAGTCACAATGACTAATGAACAAGGACAAATGATTAACACAACGAGTCAAAATGCCTAATTAAATAGGACAAAAGATTCATACAACTAGTCACAATGACTAATGAACAAGGACAAATGGTTCACACAACGAGTCACAATGCCTAATGAACAAGGACAAATGATTCACACAACGAGTCAAAATGCCTAATTAACTATGACAAATGATTCACACAACGAGTCACAATGACTAATTAACTAGGACAAATGATTCACACAACGAGTCACAATGCTTAATTAACTAGGACAAATGATTCACACAACGAGTCACAATGACTAATGAACAAGGACAAATGATTCACACAACGAGTCACAAGGACTAATGAACATGGACAAATGATTTACACAACGAGTCACAATGACTAATTAACTAGGACAAATGAGTCACACAATGAGTCACAATGACTAAGGAACAAGGACAAATGGTTCACACAACGAGTCACAATGACTGATTAACTAGGATTAATGATTCACACAACGAATCACAATGACTAACGAACAAGGACAAATGTTTCACACAACGAGTCACAAGCACTAATGAACAAGGACAAATGATTCATAGAACGAGTCACAATGACTAATTATCAAGGACAAATGATTCACACAACGAGTCACAATGCCTAATGAACAAGGACAAATGATTCACACAACGAGTCAAAATGCCTAATTAACTAGGACAAATGATTCACACAACGAGTCACAATGACTAATTAACAAGGACAAATGATTCACACAACGAGTAACAATGACTAAATAACTAGGACAAAAGATTCACACAACGAGTCACAATGACTAATTAACTAGGACAAAAGATTCACACAACGAGTCACAATGACTAACGAACAAGGACAAATGGTTCACAAAATGAGTCACAAGCACTAATGAACAAGGACAAATGATTCATACAACGAGTCACAATGACTAATTAACAAGGACAAATGATTCACACAACGAGTAACAATGACTAAATAACTAGGACAAAAGATTCACACAACGAGTCACAATGACTAATTAACTAGGACAAAAGATTCACACAACGAGTCACAATGACTAACGAACAAGGACAAATGGTTCACAAAATGAGTCACAAGCACTAATGAACAAGGACAAATGATTCACACAACGAGTCACAATGACTAATTAACAAGGACAAATGATTCACACAACGAGTCACAATGCCTAATTAACTAGGACAAATGATTTACACAACGAGTCACAATGACTAATGAACAAGGACAAATGATTCACACAATGAGTCACAAGAACTAATGAACATGGACAAATGATTTACACAACGAGTCACAATGACTAATCAACTAGGACAAAAGATTCACACAACGAGTCACAATGACTAACGAACAAGGACAAATGGTTCACACAATGAGTCACAAGCACTAATGAACAAGGACAAATGATTCACACAACGAGTCACAATGACTAATTAACTAGGACAAATGATTCACACAACGAGTCACAATGCTTAATTAACTAGGACAAATGATTCATACAACGAGTCACAATGACTAATGAACAAGGACAAATGATTCACACAACGAGTCACAAGGACTAATGAACATGGAGAAATGATTTACACAACGAGTCACAATGACTAATTAACTAGGACAAATGAGTCACACAATGAGTCACAATGACTAAGGAATAAGGACAAATGGTTCACACAACGAGTCACAATGACTGATTAACTAGGATTAATGATTCAAACAACGAATCACAATGACTAACGAACAAGGACAAATGTTTTACACAACCAGTCACAAACACTAATGAACAAGGACAAATGATTCATAGAACGAGTCACAATGACTAACGAACAAGGACAAATGTTTCACACAACGAGTCACAAGCACTAATGAACAAGGACAAATGATTTACACAACGAGTCACAATGACTAATTATGAAGGACAAATGATTCACACAACGACTTACAATGACTAATGAACAAGGACAAATGATTAACACAACAAGTCAAAATGCCTAATTAAATAGGACAAAAGATTCATACAACTAGTCACAATGACTAATGAACAAGGGCAAATGGTTCACACAACGAGTCACAATGCCTAATGAACAAGGACAAATGATTCACACAACGAGTCAAAATGCCTAATTAACTAGGACAAATGATTCACACAACGAGTCACAATGACTAATTAACAAGGACAAATGATTCACACAACGAGTAACAATGACTAAATAACTAGGACAAAAGATTCACACAACGAGTCACAATGACTAATTAACTAGGACAAAAGATTCACACAACGAGTCACAATGACTAACGAACAAGGACAAATGGTTCACAAAATGAGTCACAAGCACTAATGAACAAGGACAAATGATTCATACAACGAGTCACAATGACTAATTAACAAGGACAAATGATTCACACAACGAGTAACAATGACTAAATAACTAGGACAAAAGATTCACACAACGAGTCACAATGACTAATTAACTAGGACAAAAGATTCACACAACGAGTCACAATGACTAACGAACAAGGACAAATGGTTCACAAAATGAGTCACAAGCACTAATGAACAAGGACAAATGATTCACACAACGAGTCACAATGACTAATTAACAAGGACAAATGATTCACACAACGAGTCACAATGCCTAATTAACTAGGACAAATGATTTACACAACGAGTCACAATGACTAATGAACAAGGACAAATGATTCACACAATGAGTCACAAGAACTAATGAACATGGACAAATGATTTACACAACGAGTCACAATGACTAATCAACTAGGACAAAAGATTCACACAACGAGTCACAATGACTAACGAACAAGGACAAATGGTTCACACAATGAGTCACAAGCACTAATGAACAAGGACAAATGATTCACACAACGAGTCACAATGACTAATTAACTAGGACAAATGATTCACACAACGAGTCACAATGCTTAATTAACTAGGACAAATGATTCACACAACGAGTCACAATGACTAATTAACAAGGACAAAAGATTCACACAACGAGTCACAATGACTAACGAACAAGGACAAATGGTTCACAAAATGAGTCACAAGCACTAATGAACAAGGACAAATGATTCACACAACGAGTCACAATGACTAATCAACTAGGACAAAAGATTCACACAACGAGTCACAATGACTAACGAACAAGGACAAATGGTTCACACAATGAGTCACAAGCACTAATGAACAAGGACAAATGATTCACACAACGAGTCACAATGACTAATTAACTAGGACAAATGATTCACACAACGAGTCACAATGCTTAATTAACTAGGACAAATGATTCATACAACGAGTCACAATGACTAATGAACAAGGACAAATGATTCACACAACGAGTCACAAGGACTAATGAACATGGAGAAATGATTTACACAACGAGTCACAATGACTAATTAACTAGGACAAATGAGTCACACAATGAGTCACAATGACTAAGGAATAAGGACAAATGGTTCACACAACGAGTCACAATGACTGATTAACTAGGATTAATGATTCAAACAACGAATCACAATGACTAACGAACAAGGACAAATGTTTTACACAACCAGTCACAAACACTAATGAACAAGGACAAATGATTCATAGAACGAGTCACAATGACTAACGAACAAGGACAAATGTTTCACACAACGAGTCACAAGCACTAATGAACAAGGACAAATGATTTACACAACGAGTCACAATGACTAATTATGAAGGACAAATGATTCACACAACGACTTACAATGACTAATGAACAAGGACAAATGATTAACACAACAAGTCAAAATGCCTAATTAAATAGGACAAAAGATTCATACAACTAGTCACAATGACTAATGAACAAGGGCAAATGGTTCACACAACGAGTCACAATGCCTAATGAACAAGGACAAATGATTCACACAACGAGTCAAAATGCCTAATTAACTAGGACAAATGATTCACACAACGAGTCACAATGACTAATTAACAAGGACAAATGATTCACACAACGAGTAACAATGACTAAATAACTAGGACAAAAGATTCACACAACGAGTCACAATGACTAATTAACTAGGACAAAAGATTCACACAACGAGTCACAATGACTAACGAACAAGGACAAATGGTTCACAAAATGAGTCACAAGCACTAATGAACAAGGACAAATGATTCATACAACGAGTCACAATGACTAATTAACAAGGACAAATGATTCACACAACGAGTAACAATGACTAAATAACTAGGACAAAAGATTCACACAACGAGTCACAATGACTAATTAACTAGGACAAAAGATTCACACAACGAGTCACAATGACTAACGAACAAGGACAAATGGTTCACAAAATGAGTCACAAGCACTAATGAACAAGGACAAATGATTCACACAACGAGTCACAATGACTAATTAACAAGGACAAATGATTCACACAACGAGTCACAATGCCTAATTAACTAGGACAAATGATTTACACAACGAGTCACAATGACTAATGAACAAGGACAAATGATTCACACAATGAGTCACAAGAACTAATGAACATGGACAAATGATTTACACAACGAGTCACAATGACTAATCAACTAGGACAAAAGATTCACACAACGAGTCACAATGACTAACGAACAAGGACAAATGGTTCACACAATGAGTCACAAGCACTAATGAACAAGGACAAATGATTCACACAACGAGTCACAATGACTAATTAACTAGGACAAATGATTCACACAACGAGTCACAATGCTTAATTAACTAGGACAAATGATTCATACAACGAGTCACAATGACTAATGAACAAGGACAAATGATTCACACAACGAGTCACAAGGACTAATGAACATGGAGAAATGATTTACACAACGAGTCACAATGACTAATTAACTAGGACAAATGAGTCACACAATGAGTCACAATGACTAAGGAATAAGGACAAATGGTTCACACAACGAGTCACAATGACTGATTAACTAGGATTAATGATTCAAACAACGAATCACAATGACTAACGAACAAGGACAAATGTTTTACACAACCAGTCACAAACACTAATGAACAAGGACAAATGATTCATAGAACGAGTCACAATGACTAACGAACAAGGACAAATGTTTCACACAACGAGTCACAAGCACTAATGAACAAGGACAAATGATTTACACAACGAGTCACAATGACTAATTATGAAGGACAAATGATTCACACAACGACTTACAATGACTAATGAACAAGGACAAATGATTAACACAACAAGTCAAAATGCCTAATTAAATAGGACAAAAGATTCATACAACTAGTCACAATGACTAATGAACAAGGGCAAATGGTTCACACAACGAGTCACAATGCCTAATGAACAAGGACAAATGATTCACACAACGAGTCAAAATGCCTAATTAACTAGGACAAATGATTCACACAACGAGTCACAATGACTAATTAACAAGGACAAATGATTCACACAACGAGTAACAATGACTAAATAACTAGGACAAAAGATTCACACAACGAGTCACAATGACTAATTAACTAGGACAAAAGATTCACACAACGAGTCACAATGACTAACGAACAAGGACAAATGGTTCACAAAATGAGTCACAAGCACTAATGAACAAGGACAAATGATTCATACAACGAGTCACAATGACTAATTAACAAGGACAAATGATTCACACAACGAGTAACAATGACTAAATAACTAGGACAAAAGATTCACACAACGAGTCACAATGACTAATTAACTAGGACAAAAGATTCACACAACGAGTCACAATGACTAACGAACAAGGACAAATGGTTCACAAAATGAGTCACAAGCACTAATGAACAAGGACAAATGATTCACACAACGAGTCACAATGACTAATTAACAAGGACAAATGATTCACACAACGAGTCACAATGCCTAATTAACTAGGACAAATGATTTACACAACGAGTCACAATGACTAATGAACAAGGACAAATGATTCACACAATGAGTCACAAGAACTAATGAACATGGACAAATGATTTACACAACGAGTCACAATGACTAATCAACTAGGACAAAAGATTCACACAACGAGTCACAATGACTAACGAACAAGGACAAATGGTTCACACAATGAGTCACAAGCACTAATGAACAAGGACAAATGATTCACACAACGAGTCACAATGACTAATTAACTAGGACAAATGATTCACACAACGAGTCACAATGCTTAATTAACTAGGACAAATGATTCACACAACGAGTCACAATGACTAATTAACAAGGACAAATGATTCACACAACGAGTCACAAGGACTAATGAACATGGAGAAATGATTTACACAACGAGTCACAATGACTAATTAACTAGGACAAATGAGTCACACAATGAGTCACAATGACTAAGGAATAAGGACAAATGGTTCACACAACGAGTCACAATGACTGATTAACTAGGATTAATGATTCACACAACGAATCACAATGACTAACGAACAAGGACAAATGTTTTACACAACCAGTCACAAGCACTAATGAACAAGGACAAATGATTCATAGAACGAGTCACAATGACTAAAGAACAAGGACAAATGTTTCACACAACGAGTCACAAGCACTAATGAACAAGGACAAATGATTTACACAACGAGTCACAATGACTAATTATCAAGGACAAATGATTCACACAACGAGTTACAATGACTAATGAACAAGGACAAATGATTCACACAACGAGTCAAAATGCCTAATTAACTAGGACAAATGATTCATACAACGAGTCACAATGACTAATGAACAAGGACAAATGGTTCACAAAATGAGTCACAAGCACTAATGAACAAGGACAAATGATTCACACAACGAGTCACAATGACTAATCAACTAGGACAAAAGATTCACACAACGAGTCATAATGACTAACGAACAAGGACAAATGGTTCACACAATGAGTCACAAGCACTAATGAACAAGGACAAATGATTCACACAACGAGTCACAATGACTAATTAACTAGGACAAATGATTCACACAACGAGTCACAATGCTTAATTAACTAGGACAAATGATTCACACAACGAGTCACAATGACTAATGAACAAGGACAAATGATTCACACAACGAGTCACAAGGACTAATGAACATGGAGAAATGATTTACACAACGAGTCACAATGACTAATTAACTAGGACAAATGAGTCACACAATGAGTCACAATGACTAAGGAATAAGGACAAATGGTTCACACAACGAGTCACAATGACTGATTAACTAGGATTAATGATTCACACAACGAATCACAATGACTAACGAACAAGGACAAATGTTTTACACAACCAGTCACAAACACTAATGAACAAGGACAAATGATTCATAGAACGAGTCACAATGACTAACGAACAAGGACAAATGTTTCACACAACGAGTCACAAGCACTAATGAACAAGGACAAATGATTTACACAACGAGTCACAATGACTAATTATGAAGGACAAATGATTCACACAACGACTTACAATGACTAATGAACAAGGACAAATGATTAACACAACGAGTCAAAATGCCTAATTAAATAGGACAAAAGATTCATACAACTAGTCACAATGACTAATGAACAAGGACAAATGGTTCACACAACGAGTCACAATGCCTAATGAACAAGGACAAATGATTCACACAACGAGTCAAAATGCCTAATTAACTAGGACAAATGATTCACACAACGAGTCACAATGACTAATTAACAAGGACAAATGATTCACACAACGAGTAACAATGACTAAATAACTAGGACAAAAGATTCACACAACGAGTCACAATGACTAATTAACTAGGACAAAAGATTCACACAACGAGTCACAATGACTAACGAACAAGGACAAATGGTTCACAAAATGAGTCACAAGCACTAATGAACAAGGACAAATGATTCATACAACGAGTCACAATGACTAATTAACAAGGACAAATGATTCACACAACGAGTAACAATGACTAAATAACTAGGACAAAAGATTCACACAACGAGTCACATTGACTAATTAACTAGGACAAAAGATTCACACAATGAGTCACAATGACTAACGAACAAGGACAAATGGTTCACAAAATGAGTCACAAGCACTAATGAACAAGGACAAATGATTCACACAACGAGTCACAATGACTAATTAACAAGGACAAATGATTCACACAACGAGTCACAATGCCTAATTAACTAGGACAAATGATTTACACAACGAGTCACAATGACTAATGAACAAGGACAAATGATTCACACAATGAGTCACAAGAACTAATGAACATGGACAAATGATTTACACAACGAGTCACAATGACTAATCAACTAGGACAAAAGATTCACACAACGAGTCACAATGACTAACGAACAAGGACAAATGGTTCACACAATGAGTCACAAGCACTAATGAACAAGGACAAATGATTCACACAACGAGTCACAATGACTAATTAACTAGGACAAATGATTCACACAACGAGTCACAATGCTTAATTAACTAGGACAAATGATTCACACAACGAGTCACAATGACTAATTAACAAGGACAAATGATTCACACAACGAGTCACAAGGACTAATGAACATGGAGAAATGATTTACACAACGAGTCACAATGACTAATTAACTAGGACAAATGAGTCACACAATGAGTCACAATGACTAAGGAATAAGGACAAATGGTTCACACAACGAGTCACAATGACTGATTAACTAGGATTAATGATTCACACAACGAATCACAATGACTAACGAACAAGGACAAATGTTTTACACAACCAGTCACAAGCACTAATGAACAAGGACAAATGATTCATAGAACGAGTCACAATGACTAAAGAACAAGGACAAATGTTTCACACAACGAGTCACAAGCACTAATGAACAAGGACAAATGATTTACACAACGAGTCACAATGACTAATTATCAAGGACAAATGATTCACACAACGAGTTACAATGACTAATGAACAAGGACAAATGATTCACACAACGAGTCAAAATGCCTAATTAACTAGGACAAATGATTCATACAACGAGTCACAATGACTAATGAACAAGGACAAATGGTTCACAAAATGAGTCACAAGCACTAATGAACAAGGACAAATGATTCACACAACGAGTCACAATGACTAATCAACTAGGACAAAAGATTCACACAACGAGTCATAATGACTAACGAACAAGGACAAATGGTTCACACAATGAGTCACAAGCACTAATGAACAAGGACAAATGATTCACACAATGAGTCACAAGAACTAATGAACATGGACAAATGATTTACACAACGAGTCACAATGACTAATCAACTAGGACAAAAGATTCACACAACGAGTCACAATGACTAACGAACAAGGACAAATGGTTCACACAATGAGTCACAAGCACTAATGAACAAGGACAAATGATTCACACAACGAGTCACAATGACTAATTAACTAGGACAAATGATTCACACAACGAGTCACAATGCTTAATTAACTAGGACAAATGATTCACACAACGAGTCACAATGACTTATTAACAAGGACAAATGATTCACACAACGAGTCACAAGGACTAATGAACATGGAGAAATGATTTACACAACGAGTCACAATGACTAATTAACTAGGACAAATGAGTCACACAATGAGTCACAATGACTAAGGAATAAGGACAAATGGTTCACACAACGAGTCACAATGACTGATTAACTAGGATTAATGATTCACACAACGAATCACAATGACTAACGAACAAGGACAAATGTTTTACACAACCAGTCACAAGCACTAATGAACAAGGACAAATGATTCATAGAACGAGTCACAATGACTAAAGAACAAGGACAAATGTTTCACACAACGAGTCACAAGCACTAATGAACAAGGACAAATGATTTACACAACGAGTCACAATGACTAATTATCAAGGACAAATGATTCACACAACGAGTTACAATGACTAATGAACAAGGACAAATGATTCACACAACGAGTCAAAATGCCTAATTAACTAGGACAAATGATTCATACAACGAGTCACAATGACTAATGAACAAGGACAAATGGTTCACACAACGAGTCACAATGACTAATTAACTAGGACAAAGGATTCACACAACTAGTAACAATGACTAACAAACAAGGACAAATGTTTCACACAACGAGTCACAAACACTAATGAACAAGGACAAATGTTTCATACAACGAGTCACAATGACTAATTAACAAGGACAAATGATTCACACAACGAGTAACAATGACTAAATAACTAGGACAAAAGATTCACACAACGAGTCACAATGACTAATTAACTAGGACAAAAGATTCACACAACGAGTCACAATGACTAACGAACAAGGACAAATGGTTCACAAAATGAGTCACAAGCACTAATGAACAAGGACAAATGATTCACACAACGAGTCACAATGACTAATTAACAAGGACAAATGATTCACACAACGAGTCACAATGCCTAATTAACTAGGACAAATGATTTACACAACGAGTCACAATGACTAATGAACAAGGACAAATGATTCACACAATGAGTCACAAGAACTAATGAACATGGACAAATGATTTACACAACGAGTCACAATGACTAATCAACTAGGACAAAAGATTCACACAACGAGTCACAATGACTAACGAACAAGGACAAATGGTTCACACAATGAGTCACAAGCACTAATGAACAAGGACAAATGATTCACACAACGAGTCACAATGACTAATTAACTAGGACAAATGATTCACACAACGAGTCACAATGCTTAATTAACTAGGACAAATGATTCACACAACGAGTCACAATGACTAATTAACAAGGACAAATGATTCACACAACGAGTCACAAGGACTAATGAACATGGAGAAATGATTTACACAACGAGTCACAATGACTAATTAACTAGGACAAATGAGTCACACAATGAGTCACAATGACTAAGGAATAAGGACAAATGGTTCACACAACGAGTCACAATGACTGATTAACTAGGATTAATGATTCACACAACGAATCACAATGACTAACGAACAAGGACAAATGTTTTACACAACCAGTCACAAGCACTAATGAACAAGGACAAATGATTCATAGAACGAGTCACAATGACTAAAGAACAAGGACAAATGTTTCACACAACGAGTCACAAGCACTAATGAACAAGGACAAATGATTTACACAACGAGTCACAATGACTAATTATCAAGGACAAATGATTCACACAACGAGTTACAATGACTAATGAACAAGGACAAATGATTCACACAACGAGTCAAAATGCCTAATTAACTAGGACAAATGATTCATACAACGAGTCACAATGACTAATGAACAAGGACAAATGGTTCACAAAATGAGTCACAAGCACTAATGAACAAGGACAAATGATTCACACAACGAGTCACAATGACTAATCAACTAGGACAAAAGATTCACACAACGAGTCATAATGACTAACGAACAAGGACAAATGGTTCACACAATGAGTCACAAGCACTAATGAACAAGGACAAATGATTCACACAATGAGTCACAAGAACTAATGAACATGG
Source organism: Silene latifolia (assembly GCF_048544455.1). Lineage (NCBI taxonomy): Eukaryota > Viridiplantae > Streptophyta > Magnoliopsida > Caryophyllales > Caryophyllaceae > Silene > Silene latifolia. Next base: position 63,786 of record NW_027413123.1, on the reverse strand, counting down.
ACAAATGATTTACACAACGAGTCACAATGACTAATCAACTAGGACAAAAGATTCACACAACGAGTCACAATGACTAACGAACAAGGACAAATGGTTCACACAATGAGTCACAAGCACTAATGAACAAGGACAAATGATTCACACAACGAGTCACAATGACTAATTAACTAGGACAAATGATTCACACAACGAGTCACAATGCTTAATTAACTAGGACAAATGATTCACACAACGAGTCACAATGACTTATTAACAAGGACAAATGATTCACACAACGAGTCACAAGGACTAATGAACATGGAGAAATGATTTACACAACGAGTCACAATGACTAATTAACTAGGACAAATGAGTCACACAATGAGTCACAATGACTAAGGAATAAGGACAAATGGTTCACACAACGAGTCACAATGACTGATTAACTAGGATTAATGATTCACACAACGAATCACAATGACTAACGAACAAGGACAAATGTTTTACACAACCAGTCACAAGCACTAATGAACAAGGACAAATGATTCATAGAACGAGTCACAATGACTAAAGAACAAGGACAAATGTTTCACACAACGAGTCACAAGCACTAATGAACAAGGACAAATGATTTACACAACGAGTCACAATGACTAATTATCAAGGACAAATGATTCACACAACGAGTTACAATGACTAATGAACAAGGACAAATGATTCACACAACGAGTCAAAATGCCTAATTAACTAGGACAAATGATTCATACAACGAGTCACAATGACTAATGAACAAGGACAAATGGTTCACACAACGAGTCACAATGACTAATTAACTAGGACAAAGGATTCACACAACTAGTAACAATGACTAACAAACAAGGACAAATGTTTCACACAACGAGTCACAAACACTAATGAACAAGGACAAATGTTTCATACAACGAGTCACAATGACTAATTAACAAGGACAAATGATTCACACAACGAGTAACAATGACTAAATAACTAGGACAAAAGATTCACACAACGAGTCACAATGACTAATTAACTAGGACAAAAGATTCACACAACGAGTCACAATGACTAACGAACAAGGACAAATGGTTCACAAAATGAGTCACAAGCACTAATGAACAAGGACAAATGATTCACACAACGAGTCACAATGACTAATTAACAAGGACAAATGATTCACACAACGAGTCACAATGCCTAATTAACTAGGACAAATGATTTACACAACGAGTCACAATGACTAATGAACAAGGACAAATGATTCACACAATGAGTCACAAGAACTAATGAACATGGACAAATGATTTACACAACGAGTCACAATGACTAATCAACTAGGACAAAAGATTCACACAACGAGTCACAATGACTAACGAACAAGGACAAATGGTTCACACAATGAGTCACAAGCACTAATGAACAAGGACAAATGATTCACACAACGAGTCACAATGACTAATTAACTAGGACAAATGATTCACACAACGAGTCACAATGCTTAATTAACTAGGACAAATGATTCACACAACGAGTCACAATGACTAATTATCAAGGACAAATGATTCACACAACGAGTCACAAGGACTAATGAACATGGAGAAATGATTTACACAACGAGTCACAATGACTAATTAACTAGGACAAATGAGTCACACAATGAGTCACAATGACTAAGGAATAAGGACAAATGGTTCACACAACGAGTCACAATGACTGATTAACTAGGATTAATGATTCACACAACGAATCACAATGACTAACGAACAAGGACAAACGTTTCACACAACCAGTCACAAGCACTAATGAACAAGGACAAATGATTCATAGAACGAGTCACAATGACTAAAGAACAAGGACAAATGTTTCACACAACGAGTCACAAGCACTAATGAACAAGGACAAATGATTTACACAACGAGTCACAATGACTAATTATCAAGGACAAATGATTCACACAACGAGTTACAATGACTAATGAACAAGGACAAATGATTCACACAACGAGTCAAAATGCCTAATTAACTAGGACAAATGATTCATACAACGAGTCACAATGACTAATGAACAAGGACAAATGGTTCACACAACGAGTCACAATGACTAATTAACTAGGACAAAGGATTCACACAACTAGTAACAATGACTAACAAACAAGGACAAATGTTTCACACAACGAGTCACAAACACTAATGAACAAGGACAAATGATTCTTACAACGAGTCACAATGACTAATTAACAAGGACAAATGATTCACACAACGAGTAACAATGACTAAATAACTAGGACAAAAGATTCACACAACGAGTCACAATGACTAATTAACTAGGACAAAAGATTCACACAACGAGTCACAATGACTAACGAACAAGGACAAATGGTTCACACAATGAGTCACAAGCACTAATGAACAAGGACAAATGATTCACACAACGAGTCACAATGACTAATTAACAAGGACAAATGATTCACACAACGAGTCACAATGCCTAATTAACTAGGACAAATGATTTTCACAACGAGTCACAATGACTAATGAACAAGGACAAATGATTCACACAATGAGTCACAAGAACTAATGAACATGGACAAATGATTTACACAACGAGTCACAATGACTAATCAACTAGGACAAAAGATTCACACAACGAGTCACAATGACTAACGAACAAGGACAAATGGTTCACACAATGAGTCACAAGCACTAATGAACAAGGACAAATGATTCACACAACTTGTCACAATGACTAATTAACTAGGACAAATGATTCACACAACGAGTCACAATGCTTAATTAACTAGGACAAATGATTCACACAACGAGTCACAATGACTAATGAACAAGGACAAATGATTCACACAACGAGTCACAATGTAACATACCGTTTCACCCGCTTAAGTTCACGAGTTCTGGTACTAGGAAAGCTGTTTTGGTAACCACGGTGGTACTTGGAGGTTTGGTAGATGAGCGAACTTCGGGACGAAGTTCATTTTAAGGGGGGAAGACTGTAATACCCCGTATTTTATATAATTTAATTAATTAAACGGATATTATTATCTATAAATATTATATATATTATTTTACTAATTATGTCGGGATAATAGTTGAGTCGAGTTAATTGTTTAGTCGTGTTGATATCGTAAAAGCGAGTTGTTGCATAAGTGATTTGAGACGGGTTTATATGGTATTCGAGACGTGAGCTAAACCATTTACCCTCGACCCATTTGGGTTTACCCAATATCATGTTTAACCCAATTAACCCAACACCCAACACCATGTTCTAACCTAAGTTTTAACCTAATGTTTTTACCCTAGCAATACACGACACACACCTCACCCGCCTCCCTCACTTCACCAGCCGAGATCTCAACCTTCACACAAAACGAGAGAGAGAGAGAGAGAGCCTGGGTTGTTGACGGCGCAACAAGGAAGGGGCAGGGGCTATTGACGACGACCTAGGGTGGCCCTGGTGGCTGTTTTGGTGGCGGTAAAGGTAAGAACTCAACCCCTTTTTCCTCTGTTTTATATTTATGTCGCGGGTTGTTGGTTGTTTAGTGTCTAAGGGAGGTGTTCACGGTGGTTGCGGATGGGGTATAGGAAATGGGTGGTTGGAGTCGCTCCTGTTGGTGGTGGTTAGGTGGGTTATATGTGGTGGAAATGGCGGCAGGAGGTGTTGTCGACAGGGGTTGACACACGGGTTAACTGGCGGGTTTTCAGACGGGTTTAGATGGGTAGCTTTGGGGTGGTGCCACCGTTGACTAGGGGGAGGTCGACAAGGTGGTGCTAGGTTGTCGGTGTTCGTGGGCTGACGGCGAACAAGGGCGTGGTGGTTTGGCAGGGGTAAGGTTGTTGGTTGCGGTGGTGGTAAAGGGAGAAAATGGGGCGGTGGTGAAGCACGGCTTTGAACCAGGCCAAAAGACGGCCATGGTTGGACTCGCCGGCGGGAGTCGACCACCTTGGGGTTGGTGGTTGGTGGTGGGGACGAAGTGGGTAGCAGTCGGTGGTTGTCGAGGTGGTGTAGGTGGCGCGTGAGGTGTGTGAGTGCGTGTGAAGGGGGTAGTGCGATGACGGGCTGTTTTGGTTTAGAAGCGGGTTTTTCATAATGTAATCGTTATATTCGTAATGAGTCGTATTCTTAATTAATTAATTTAATTCCCGAGTTATTTAATGTAATTAGAGACGGGTTTTGAGTCGGGATTGTTTGAGTTGTTCTATGTTGGATTCGGGTTTTCTTAAATCGTATAATTCGTTTAAATAATCGTGTTGGTTTAAGTTCCGAGTTAATTAAAATAAAATAATAATTAATTAACTAGAAACGGGATTTTGAGACGGGTTTGTTAAAATGAAAAGACTTGTGTGTCAGAAAGCAAAGAGTTCGTTTGTCAAAGGGCTGTACACGCCTTTACCTGTGCCAAAACAGCCTTGGAGCGAGGTGAGCATGGATTTCATACTTGGTTTGCCGAGAACACAAAGGGGTAAAGACTCGATCATGGTTGTTGTTGATCGGTTTTCAAAGATGGCTCATTTTATTCCTTGTCACAAGACGGATGATGCTACGAATGTTGCTGATTTGTACTATAAGGAGGTAGTCCGTTTACATGGTATTCCCCTTACTATTGTCTCAGACCGTGATGTGAAGTTCCTTAGTTATTTTTGGAAGACTTTATGGCGTTTGATGGGTACAAAGTTGTGTTCAAGATTTCGCACCATCCTCAAACAGATGGGCAAACGGAGGTCACTAATCGTACCTTGGGAAGTTTATTGCGTGGCCTAGTGAGCAAGACTACGAAGGATTGGGATACTAAACTTGCACATGCTGAATTTGCGTATAACCGGACTCCATCAGTGACTACAGGGCGTGCTCCATTCGAAATTGTGTATGGCATTAATCCATTTTTGCCTATTGATCTAGTTCCAATTCCGAAGAAAGACCTTATGAGCTTTGAAGCTAAGGAGAGGCAGGCTACCTTTCTGAGGACTTGTGAACAAGTGAGAGCCCAAATTGAGAAATCGAATGCTAAATACAAAGAGAAAGCCAATAAGCATCGAAAACAGCCCGTGTTCAAAGTAGGGGATCTCGTGTGGCTTCATTTAAGGAAGGAGCGTTTTCCAGCTAAGCGAAAGAACAAGTTGATGTCGCGAGCAGATGGCCCATTCAAGGTCATCGATTGCTACGGTTCGAATGCTTACAAGTTGGAATTACCAAGTGAGTACGGTGGTGTGAGTGCAACGTTTAATGTTGGTGACCTGTCCCCATATCTCGACGACGACAATTTGAGGTCAAATTCTCAAAAAGAAGGAGAGAATGATGCAGGAGCATTGATGGACAATGAAAATGAAGTGCTACTTAGCCGAAATGCAACTCATTTAGTCGAAGGCTTCAAGATTGGGTCAAGTTATTTGACGATGCTCACTTGGATGGATAAAGGCCCAGAAGTACACGGTTAATCCAAACCGTGTGGATTACTAGCTGGTCCGAAATTATTAATATTATTTAGCTAATTAATCTATTACAAATAAAATTAGGAAAGCCTATAATTTCCTAATCCTAGCTGAAGTCTTAGTTTCTTTTTTTCAGATTATTTGTTTCCTAATTAGTTAAGGAAACTAGTTTGCTGATTATTTGTTTCCTAATTAGTTAAGGAAATTAGTTTGCTTGTTGTCCAAGTATGATTAGGTTTTAGGTTACTATAAATTAAAGCCTTGTAACCTAATAACATTCAGATTACAGAAATACAATAAAACTTCCAGTTTTATGCTTTATTCGTCATTCTTGCGAGATACACGAACCCTACCTTGCGAGGTTGCCTTTGAGTGATTCGAGTGATTGCCTTGCGAGGTGCTGATCAAGATTCACCTATCTATCTTGTTCCTTAATCAATTCTAACGTTTTACCTTCTGTTTACCTATTTAATTCGCTGTTTTTACATCAATTCTACGGTCAGATTACAACAGTTCCGCTGCTTTTTTTCTAACCTACAGAATTCGTTTAAACAAACTAATTCTGTATCAACGAGTCACAATAACTAATGAACAGGGACAAATGGTTCACACAACGAGTCACAATGACTAATTAACTAGGACAAAGGATTCACACAACTAGTAACAATGACTAACAAACAAGGACAAATGTTTCACACGAGTCACAAACACTAATGAACAAGGACAAATGATTCATACAACGAGTCACAATGACTAATTAACAAGGACAAATGATTCACACAACGAGTAACAATGACTAAATAACTAGGACAAAAGATTCACACAACGAGTCACAATGACTAATTAACTAGGACAAAAGATTCACACAACGAGTCACAATGACTAACGAACAAGGACAAATGGTTCACACAATGAGTCACAAGCACTAATGAACAAGGACAAATGATTCACACAACGAGTCACAATGACTAATTAACAAGGACAAATGATTCACACAACGAGTCACAATGCCTAATTAACTAGGACAAATGATTTACACAACGAGTCACAATGACTAATGAACAAGGACAAATGATTCACACAATGAGTCACAAGAACTAATGAACATGGACAAATGATTTACACAACGAGTCACAATGACTAATCAACTAGGACAAAAGATTCACACAACGAGTCACAATGACTAACGAACAAGGACAAATGGTTCACACAATGAGTCACAAGCACTAATGAACAAGGACAAATGATTCACACAACGAGTCACAATGACTAATTAACTAGGACAAATGATTCACACAACGAGTCACAATGCTTAATTAACTAGGACAAATGATTCACACAACGAGTCACAATGACTAATGAACAAGGACAAATGATTCACACAACGAGTCACAAGGACTAATGAACATGGAGAAATGATTTACACAACGAGTCACAATGACTAATTAACTAGGACAAATGAGTCAAACAATGAGTCACAATGACTAAGGAATAAGGACAAATGGTTCACACAACGAGTCACAATGACTGATTAACTAGGATTAATGATTCACACAACGAATCACAATGACTAACGAACAAGGACAAATGTTTCACACAACCAGTCACAAGCACAAATGAACAAGGACAAATGATTCATAGAACGAGTCACAATGACTAACGAACAAGGACAAATGTTTCACACAACGAGTCACAAGCACTAATGAACAAGGACAAATGATTTACACAACGAGTCACAATGACTAATTATCAAGGACAAATGATTCACACAACGAGTTACAATGACTAATGAACAAGGACAAATGATTCACACAACGAGTTAAAATGCCTAATTAACTAGGACAAATGATTCATACAACGAGTCACAATGACTAATGAACAAGGACAAATGGTTCACACAATGAGTCACAATGCCTAAAATGAACAAGGACAAATGATTCACACAACGAGTCACAATGACAAATTAACAAGGACAAATGATTCACACAACGAGTCACAATGACTAATGAATAAGGACAAATGATTAACACAACGAGTCACAATGACTAATTAACGAGGACAAATGATTCACACAATGAGTCACAATGACTAATGAACAAGGACAAATGGTTCACACAACGAGTCACAATGACTGATTAACTAGGATTAATGATTCACACAACGAATCACAATGACTAACGAACAAGGACAAATGTTTTACACAACCAGTCACAAGCACTAATGAACAAGGACAAATGATACATAGAACGAGTCACAATGACTAACGAACAAGGACAAATGTTTCACACAACGAGTCACAAGCACTAATGAACAAGGACAAATGATTTACACAACGAGTCACAATGACTAATTATGAAGGACAAATGATTCACACAACGAGTTACAATGACTAATGAACAACGAAAAATGATTAACACAACGAGTCAAAATGCCTAATTAAATAGGACAAATGATTCATACAACGAGTCACAATGACTAATGAACAAGGACAAATGGTTCACACAACGAGTCACAATGCCTAATGAACAAGGACAAATGATTCACACAACGAGTCAAAATGCCTAATTAACTAGGACAAATGATTCACACAACGAGTCACAATGACTAATTAACTAGGACAAATGATTCACACAACGATTCACAATGCTTAATTAACTAGGACAAATGATTCACACAACGAGTCACAATGACTAATGAACAAGGACAAATGATTCACACAACGAGTCACAAGGATTAATGAACATGGACAAATGATTTACACAACGAGTCACAATGACTAATTAACTAGGACAAATGAGTCACACAATGAGTCACAATGACTAAGGAACAAGGACAAATGGTTCACACAACGAGTCGCAATGACTGATTAACTAGGATTAATGATTCACACAACGAATCACAATGACTAACGAACAAGGACAAATGTTTCACACAACCAGTCACAAGCACTAATGAACAAGGACAAATGATTCATAGAACGAGTCACAATGACTAACGAACAAGGACAAATGTTTCACACAACGAGTCACAAGCACTAATGAACAAGGACAAATGATTTACACAACGAGTCACAATGACTAATTATCAAGGACAAATGATTCACACAACGAGTTACAATGACTAATGAACAAGGACAAATGATTCACACAACGAGTCAAAATGCCTAATTAACTAGGACAAATGATTCATACAACGAGTCACAATGACTAATGAACAAGGACAAATGGTTCACACAACGAGTCACAATGCCTAATGAACAAGGACAAATGATTCACACAACGAGTCACAATGACAAATTAACAAGGACAAATGATTCACACAACGAGTCACATTGACTAATGAATAAGGACAAATGATTAACACAACGAGTCACAATGACTAATTAACTAGGACAAATGATTCACACAATGAGTCACAATGACTAATGAACAAGGACAAATGGTTCACACAACGAGTCACAATGACTGATTAACTAGGATTAATGATTCACACAACGAATCACAATGACTAACGAACAAGGACAAATGTTTTACACAACCAGTCACAAGCAATAATGAACAAGGACAAATGATTCATAGAACGAGTGACAATGACTAACGAACATGGACAAATGTTTCACACAACGAGTCACAAGCACTAATGAACAAGGACAAATGATTTACACAACGAGTCACAATGACTAATTATGAAGGACAAATGATTCACACAACGAGTTACAATGACTAATGAACAAGGACAAATGATTAACACAACGAGTCAAAATGCCTAATTAAATTGGACAAATGATTCATACAACGAGTCACAATCACTAATGAACAAGGACAAATGGTTCACACAACGAGTCACAATGCCTAATGAACAAGGACAAATGATTCACACGAGTCAAAATGCCGAATTAACTAGGACAAATGATTCACACAACGAGTCACAATGACTAATTAACTAGGACAAATGATTCACACAACGAGTCACAATGCTTAATTAACTAGGACAAATGATTCACACAACGAGTCACAATAACTAAGGAACAAGGACAAATGATTCACACAACGAGTCACAAGGACTAATGAACATGGACAAATGATTTACACAACGAGTCACAATGACTAATTAACCAGGACAAATGAGTCACACAATGAGTCACAATGACTAAGGAACAAGGACAAATGGTTCACACAACGAGTCACAATGACTGATTAACTAGGATTAATGATTCACACAACGAATCACAATGACTAACGAACAAGGACAAATGTTTCACACAACCAGTCACAAGCACTAATGAACAAGGACAAATGATTCATAGAACGAGTCACAATGACTAACGAACAAGGACAAATGTTTCACACAACGAGTCACAATGACTAATTATCAAGGACAAATGATTCACACATCGAGTTTCAATGACTAATGAACAAGGACAAATGATTCACACAACGAGTCAAAATGCCTAATTAACTAGGACAAATGATTCACACAACGAGTCACAATGACTAATGAACAAGGAAAAATGATTCACACAACGAGTCACAATGCCTAATGAACAAGGACAAATGATTCACACAATGAGTCACAATGACTAATTAACAAGGACAAATGATTCACACAACGAGTCACAATGACTAATGAATAAGGACAAATGATTAACACAACGAGTCACAATGACTAATTAACTAGGACAAATGATTCACACAATGAGTCACAATGACTAATGAACAAGGACAAATGACTCACAAAATGAGTCACAATGACTAATTAACTAGGACAAAGGATTCACACAACGAGTCACAATAACTAACGAACAAGGACAAATGTTTCACGCAAGAAGTCAAAAACACTAATGAACAAGGATAAATGATTCATAGAACGAGTCACAATGACTAATTAACTAGGATAAATAATTCACACAACGAGTCACAAGGACTAATGAACGTGGACAAATGATTTACACAACGAGTCACAATGACTAATTAACAAGGACAAATGATTCACACAACGAGTAACAATGACTAAATAACTAGGACAAAAGATTCACACAACAAGTCACAATGACTAACGAACAAGGACAAAAGATTCACACAACGAGTCACAATGACTAACGAACAAGGACAAATGGTTCACACAATGAGTCACAAGCACTAATGAACAAGGAAAAATGATTCACACAACGAGTCACAATGACTAATTTACAAGGACAAATGATTCACACAACGAGTCACAATGCCTAATTAACTAGAACAAATGATTCACACAACGAGTCACAATGACTAATGAACAAGGACAAATGATTCACACAATGAGTCACAAGAACTAATGAACATGGACAAATGATTTACACAACGAGTCACAATGACTAATTAACTAGGACAAAAGATTCACACATCGAGTCACAATGACTAACGAACAAGGACAAATGGTTCACTCAATGAGTCACAAGCACTAATGAACAAGGACAAATGATTCACACAACGAGTCACAATGACTAATTAACTAGGACAAATGATTCACACAACGAGTCACAATGCTTAATTAACTAGGACAAATGATTCACACAACGAGTCACAATGACTAATGAACAAGGACAAATGATTCACACAACGAGTCACAAGGACTAATGAACATGGACAAATGATTTACACAACGAGTCACAATGACTAATTAACTAGGACAAATGAGTCACACAATGAGTCACAATGACTAAGGAACAAGCACAAATGGTTCACACAACGAGTCACAATGACTGATTAACTAGGATTAATGATTCACACAACGAATCACAATGACTAATGAACAAGGACAAATGTTTCACACAACCAGTCACAAGCACTAATGAACAAGCACAAATGATTCATAGAATGAGTTACAATGACTAACGAACAAGGACAAATGTTTCACACAACGAGTCACAAGCACTAATGAACAAGGACAAATGATTTACACGACGAGTCACAATGACTAATAATCAAGGACAAATGATTCACACAACGAGTTACAATGACTAATGAACAAGGACAAATGATTCACACAACGAGTCAAAATGCCTAATTAACTAGGACAAATGATTCACACAACGAGTCACAATGCCTAATGAACAAGGACAAATGGTTCACACAACGAGTCACAATGCCTAATGAACAAGGATAAATGATTCACAAAACGAGTCACAATGACTAATTAACAAGGACAAATGATTCACACAACAAGTCACAATGACTAATGAATAAGGACAAAAGATTAACACAACGAGTCACAATGACTAATTAACTAGGAGAAATGATTCACACAATGAGACACAATGACTAATGAACAAGGACAAATGATTCACAAAACGTGTCACAATGACTAATTAACTAGGACAAAGGATTCACACAACGAGTCACAATAACTAACGAACAAGGACAAATGTTTCACGCAAGAAGTCACAAACACTAATGAACAAGGATAAACGATTCATAGAACGAGTCACAATGACTAATTAACTAGGACAAATGATTCACACAACGAGTCAAAAGGACTAATGAATACGGACAAATGATTTACACAACGAGTCACCATTACTAATTAACTAGGACAAATTATTCACACATCGAGTCAAAATGACTAATGAACAAGGACAAATGATTCACGAAACGAGTCACAATGACTAATTAACTAGGACAAAGGATTCACACAGCTAGTCACAATGACTAACAAACAAGGACAAAGGATTCACACAACGAGTCACAATAACTAACGAACAAGGACAAATGTTTCACGCACGAAGTCACAAACACTAATGAACAAGGATAAATGATTCATAGAACGAGTCACAATGACTAATTAACTAGGACAAATGATTCCCAAAACGAGTCAAAAGGACTAATGAATATGGACAAATGATTTACACAACGAGTCACAATGACTAATTACCTAGGACAAATGATTCACACATCGAGTCACAATGACTAATGAACAAGGACAAATGATTCACGAAACGAGTCACAATGACTAATTAACTAGGACAAAGGATTCACACAACTAGTCACAATGACTAACAAACAAGGACAAATGATTCACAACGAGTCACAAACACTAATGAACAAGGACAAATGATTCATACAACGAGTCACAATGACTAATCAACAAGGACAAATGATTCACACAATGAGTAACAATGACTAAATAACTAGGACAAAAGATTCACACAACGAGTCACAATGACTAATTAACTAGGACAAAAGATTCACGCAACGAGTCACAATGACTAACGAACAAGGACAAATGGTTCACACAATGAGTCACAAGCACTAATGAACAAGGACAAATGATTCACACAACGAGTCACAATGACTAATTAACAAGGACAAATGATTAGCACAACGAGTCACAATGCCTAATTAACTAGGACAAATGATTCACACAACGAGTCACAATGACTAATGAACAAGGACAAATGATTCACACAATGAGTCACAAGAACTAATGAACATGGACAAATGATTTACACAACGAGTCACAATGACTAATTTACTAGGACAAAAGATTCACACAACGAGTCACAATGACTAACGAACAAGGACAAATGGTTCACTCAATGAGTCACAAGCACTAATGAACAAGGACAAATGATTCACACAACGAGTCACAATGACTAATTAACTAGGACAAATGATTCACACAACGAGTCACAATGCTTAATTAACTAGGACAAATGATTCACACAACGAGTCACAATGACTAATGAACAAGGTCAAATGATTCACACAACGAGTCACAAGGACTAATGAACATGGACAAATGATTTACACAACGAGTCACAATGACTAATTAACTAGGACAAATGAGTCACACAATGAGTCACAATGACTAAGGAACAAGGACAAATGGTTCACACAACGAGTCACAATGACTGATTAACTAGGATTAATGATTCACACAACGAATCACAATGACTAATGAACAAGGACAAATGTTTCACACAACCAGTCACAAGCACTAATGAACAAGGACAAATGATTCATAGAACGAGTCACAATGACTAACGAACAAGGACAAATGTTTCACACAACGAGTCACAAGCACTAATGAACAAGGACAAATGATTTACACAACGAGTCACAATGACTAATTATCAAGGACAAATGATTCACACAACGAGTTACAATGACTAATGAACAAGGACAAATGATTCACACAACGAGTCAAAATGCCTAATTAACTAGGACAAATGATTCACACAATGAGTCACAATGACTAATGATCAAGGACAAATGGTTCACACAACGAGTCACAATGCCTAATGAACAAGGACAAATGATTCACACAATGAGTCACAATGACTAATTAACAAGGACAAATGATTCACACAACGAGTCACAATGACTAATGAATAAGGACAAAAGATTAACACAACGAGTCACAATGACTAATTAACTAGGACAAATGATTCACACAATGAGTCACAATGACTAATGAACAAGGACAAATGATTCACAAAACGTGTCACAATGACTAATTAACTAGCACAAAAGATTCATACAACTAGTCACAATAACTAACGAACAAGGACAAATGTTTCACGCAAGAAGTCACAAACACTAATGAACAAGGATAAATGATTCATAGAACGAGTCACAATGACTAATTAACTAGGACAAATGATTCACACAACGAGTCAAAAGGACTAATGAACATGGACAAATGATTTACACAACGAGTCACAATGACTAATTAACAAGGACAAATGATTCACACAACGAGTAACAATGACTAAATAACTAGGACAAAAGATTCACACAACAAGTCACAATGACTAACGAACAAGGACAAAAGATTCACACAACGAGTCACAATGACTAACGAACAAGGACAAATGGTTCACACAATGAGTCACAAGCACTAATGAACAAGGAAAAATGATTCACACAACGAGTCACAATGACTAATTTACAAGGACAAATGATTCACACAACGAGTCACAATGCCTAATTAACTAGAACAAATGATTCACACAACGAGTCACAATGACTAATGAACAAGGACAAATGATTCACACAATGAGTCACAAGAACTAATGAACATGGACAAATGATTTACACAACGAGTCACAATGACTAATTAACTAGGACAAAAGATTCACACATCGAGTCACAATGACTAACGAACAAGGACAAATGGTTCACTCAATGAGTCACAAGCACTAATGAACAAGGACAAATGATTCACACAACGAGTCACAATGACTAATTAACTAGGACAAATGATTCACACAACGAGTCACAATGCTTAATTAACTAGGACAAATGATTCACACAACGAGTCACAATGACTAATGAACAAGGACAAATGATTCACACAACGAGTCACAAGGACTAATGAACATGGACAAATGATTTACACAACGAGTCACAATGACTAATTAACTAGGACAAATGAGTCACACAATGAGTCACAATGACTAAGGAACAAGCACAAATGGTTCACACAACGAGTCACAATGACTGATTAACTAGGATTAATGATTCACACAACGAATCACAATGACTAACGAACAAGGACAAATGTTTCACACAACCAGTCACAAGCACTAATGAACAAGCACAAATGATTCATAGAATGAGTTACAATGACTAACGAACAAGGACAAATGTTTCACACAACGAGTCACAAGCACTAATGAACAAGGACAAATGATTTACACGACGAGTCACAATGACTAATAATCAAGGACAAATGATTCACACAACGAGTTACAATGACTAATGAACAAGGACAAATGATTCACACAACGAGTCAAAATGCCTAATTAACTAGGACAAATGATTCACACAACGAGTCACAATGCCTAATGAACAAGGACAAATGGTTCACACAACGAGTCACAATGCCTAATGAACAAGGATAAATGATTCACAAAACGAGTCACAATGACTAATTAACAAGGACAAATGATTCACACAACAAGTCACAATGACTAATGAATAAGGACAAAAGATTAACACAACGAGTCACAATGACTAATTAACTAGGAGAAATGATTCACACAATGAGACACAATGACTAATGAACAAGGACAAATGATTCACAAAACGTGTCACAATGACTAATTAACTAGGACAAAGGATTCACACAACGAGTCACAATAACTAACGAACAAGGACAAATGTTTCACGCAAGAAGTCACAAACACTAATGAACAAGGATAAACGATTCATAGAACGAGTCACAATGACTAATTAACTAGGACAAATGATTCACACAACGAGTCAAAAGGACTAATGAATACGGACAAATGATTTACACAACGAGTCACCATTACTAATTAACTAGGACAAATTATTCACACATCGAGTCAAAATGACTAATGAACAAGGACAAATGATTCACGAAACGAGTCACAATGACTAATTAACTAGGACAAAGGATTCACACAGCTAGTCACAATGACTAACAAACAAGGACAAAGGATTCACACAACGAGTCACAATAACTAACGAACAAGGACAAATGTTTCACGCACGAAGTCACAAACACTAATGAACAACGATAAATGATTCATAGAACGAGTCACAATGACTAATTAACTAGGACAAATGATTCCCACAACGAGTCAAAAGGACTAATGAATATGGACAAATGATTTACACAACGAGTCACAATGACTAATTACCTAGGACAAATGATTCACACATCGAGTCACAATGACTAATGAACAAGGACAACTGATTCACGAAACGAGTCACAATGACTAATTAACTAGGACAAAGGATTCACACAACTAGTCACAATGACTAACAAACAAGGACAAATGATTCACACAACGAGTCACAAACACTAATGAACAAGGACAAATGATTCATACAACGAGTCACAATGACTAATCAACAAGGACAAATGATTCACACAATGAGTAACAATGACTAAATAACTATGACAAAAGATTCACACAACGAGTCACAATGACTAATTAACTAGGACAAAAGATTCACGCAACGAGTCACAATGACTAACGAACAAGGACAAATGGTTCACACAATGAGTCACAAGCACTAATGAACAAGGACAAATGATTCACACAACGAGTCACAATGACTAATTAACAAGGATAAATGATTCACACAACGAGTCACAATGCCTAATTAACTAGGACAAATGATTCACACAACGAGTCACAATGACTAATGAACAAGGACAAATGATTCACACAAGGAGTCACAAGAACTAATGAACATGGACAAATGATTTACACAACGAGTCACAATGACTAATTTACTAGGACAAAAGATTCACACAACGAGTCACAATGACTAACGAACAAGGACAAATGGTTCACTCAATGAGTCACAAGCACTAATGAACAAGGACAAATGATTCACACAACGAGTCACAATGACTAATTAACTAGGACAAATGATTCACACAACGAGTCACAATGCTTAATTAACTAGGACAAATGATTCACACAACGAGTCACAATGACTAACGAACAAGGTCAAATGATTCACACAACGAGTCACAAGGACTAATGAACATGGACAAATGATTTACACAACGAGTCACAATGACTAATTAACTAGGACAAATGAGTCACACAATGAGTCACAATGACTAAGGAACAAGGACAAATGGTTCACACAACGAGTCACAATGACTGATTAACTAGGATTAATGATTCACACAACGAATCACAATGACTAATGAACAAGGACAAATGTTTCACACAACCAGTCACAAGCACTAATGAACAAGGACAAATGATTCATAGAACGAGTCACAATGACTAACGAACAAGGACAAATGTTTCACACAACGAGTCACAAGCACTAATGAACAAGGACAAATGATTTACACAACGAGTCACAATGACTAATTATCAAGGACAAATGATTCACACAATGAGTTACAATGACTAATGAACAAGGACAAATGATTCACACAACGAGTCAAAATGCCTAATTAACTAGGACAAATGATTCACACAACGAGTCACAATTTCTAATGAACAAGGACAAATGGTTCACACAACGAGTCACAATGCCTAATGAACAAGGACAAATGATTCACACAATGAGTCACAATGACTAATTAACAAGGACAAATTGTTCACACAACGAGTCACAATGACTAATGAATAAGGACAAAAGATTAACACAACGAGTCACAATGACTAATTAACTAGGACAAATGATTCACACAATGAGTCACAATGACTAATGAACAAGGACAAATGATTCACAAAACGTGTCACAATGACTAATTAACTAGGACAAAAGATTCATACAACTAGTCACAATAACTAACGAACAAGGACAAATGTTTCACGCAAGAAGTCACAAACACTAATGAACAAGGATAAATGATTTATAGAACGAGTCACAATGACTAATTAACTAGGACAAATGATTCACACAACGAGTCAAAAGGACTAATGAATATGGACAAATGATTTACACAACGAGTCACAATAATGACTAATTAACTAGGACAAATGATTCACACATCGAGTCACAATGACTAATGAACAAGGATAAATGATTCACGAAACGAGTCACAATGACTAATTAACTAGGACAAAGGATTCACACAACTAGTCACAATGACTAACAAACAAGGACAAATGTTTCACACAACGAGTCACAAACACTAATAAACAAGGACAAATGATTCATACAACGAGTCACAATGACTAATTAACAAGGACAAATGATTCACACAACGAGTAACATTGACTAAATAACTAGGACAAAAGATTCACACAACGAGTCACAATGACTAATTAACAAGGACAAATGATTCACACAACGAGTCACAATGACTAATTAACTAGGACAAATGATTCACACATCGATTCACAATGACTAATGAACAAGGACAAATGATTCACGAAACGAGTCACAATGACTAATTAACTAGGACAAAGGATTCACACAACTAGTCACTATGACTAACAAACAAGGACAAATGATTCACACAACGATTCACAAACACTAATGAACAAGGACAAATGATTCATACAACGAGTCACAATGACTAATTAACAAGGACAAATGATTCACACAACGAGTAACAATGACTAAATAACTAGGACAAAAGATTCACACAACGAGTCACAATGACTAATTAACTAGGACAAAAGATTCACGCAACGAGTCACAATGACTAACGAACAAGGACAAATGGTTCACACAATGAGTCACAAGCACTAATGAACAAGGACAAATGATTCACACAACGAGTCACAATGACTAATTAACAAGGACAAATGATTCACACAACGAGTCACAATGCCTAATTAACTAGGACAAATGATTCACACAACGAGTCACAATGACTAATGAACAAGGACAAATGATTCACACAATGAGTCACAAGAACTAATGAACATGGACAAATGATTTACACAACGAGTCACAATGACTAATTAACTAGGACAAAAGATTCACACAACGAGTCACAATGACTAACGAACAAGGACAAATGGTTCACTCAATGAGTCACAAGCACTAATGAACAAGGACAAATGATTCACACAACGAGTCACAATGCCTAATTAACTAGGACAAATGATTCACACAACGAGTCACAAGGACTAATGAACATGGACAAATGATTCACACAACGAGTCACAATGACTAATTAACTAGGACAAATGAGTCACACAATGAGTCACAATGACTAAGGAACAAGGACAAATGGTTCACACAACGAGTCACAATGACTGATTAACTAGGATTAATGATTCACACAACGAATCACAATGACTAACGAACAAGGACAAATGTTTCACACAACCAGTCACAAGCACTAATGAACAAGGACAAATGATTCATAGAACGAGTCACAATGACTAACGAACAAGGACAAATGTTTCACATAACGAGTCACAAACACTAATGAACAAGGACAAATGATTTACACAACGAGTCACAATGACTAATTATCAAGGACAAATGATTCACACAACGAGTTACAATGACTAATGAACAAGGACAAATGATTCACACAACGAGTCAAAATGCCTAATTAACTAGGACAAATGATTCACACAACGAGTCACAATGACTAATGAACAAGGACAAATGGTTCACACAACGAGTCACAATGCCTAATGAACAAGGATAAATGATTCACACAATGAGTCACAATGACTAATGAACATGGACAAATGATTCACACAACGAGTCACAATGACTAATTAACTAGGACAAAAGATTCACACAACGAGTCACAATGACTAACGAACAAGGACAAATGGTTCACTCAATGAGTCACAAGCACTAATGAACAAGGACAAATGATTCACACAACGAGTCACAATGACTAATTAACTAGGACAAATGATTCACACAACGAGTCACAATGCTTAATTAACTAGGACAAATGATTCACACAACGAGTCACAATGACTAATGAACAAGGACAAATGATTCACACAACGAGTCACAAGGACTAATGAACATGGACAAATGATTTACACAACGAGTCACAATGACTAATTAACTAGGACAAATGAGTCACACAATAAGTCACAATGACTAAGGAACAAGCACAAATGGTTCACACAACGAGTCACAATGACTGATTAACTAGGATTAATGATTCACACAACGAATCACAATGACTAACGAACAAGGACAAATGTTTCACACAAGCAGTCACAAGCACTAATGAACAAGGACAAATGATTCATAGAACGAGTTACAATGACTAACGAACAAGGACAAATGTTTCACACAACGAGTCACAAGCACTAATGAACAAGGACAAATGATTTACACAACGAGTCACAATGACTAATTATCAAGGACAAATGATTCACACAACGAGTTACAATGACTAATGAACAAGGACAAATGATTCACACAACGAGTAAAAATGCCTAATTAACTAGGACAAATGATTCACACAACGAGTCACAATGACTAATGAACAAGGACAAATGGTTCACACAACGAGTCACAATGCCTAATAAACAAGGATAAATGATTCACACAACGAGTCACAATGACTAATTAACAAGGACAAATGATTCACACAACGAGTCACAATGACTAATGAATAAGGACAAAAGATTAACACAACGAGTCACAATGACTAATTAACTAGGACAAATGATTCACACAATGAGACACAATGACTAATGAACAAGGACAAATGATTCACAAAACGTGTCACAATGACTAATTAACTAGGACAAAAGATTCATACAACTAGTCACAATAACTAACGAACAAGGACAAATGTTTCACGCAAGAAGTCACAAACACTAATGAACAAGGATAAATGATTCATAGAACGAGTCACAATGACTAATTAACTAGGACAAATGATTCACACAACGAGTCAAAAGGACTAATGAATATGGACAAATGATTTACACAACGAGTCAAAATAATGACTAATTAACTAGGACAAATGATTCACACATCGAGTCACAATGACTAATGAACAAGGACAAATGATTCACGAAACGAGTCACAATGACTAATTAACTAGGACAAAGGATTCACACAACTAGTCACAATGACTAACAAACAAGGACAAATGTTTCACATAACGAGTCACAAACACTAATAAACAAGGACAAATGATTCATACAACGAGTCACAATGACTAATTAACAAGGACAAATGATTCACACAACGAGTAACATTGACTAAATAACTAGGACAAAAGATTCACAAAACGAGTCACAATGACTAATTAACTAGGACAAAAGATTCACACAACGAGTCACAATGACTAACGAACAAGGACAAATGGTTCACACAATGAGTCACAAGCACTAATGAACAAGGAAAAATGATTCACACAACGAGTCACAATGACTGATTAACAAGGACAAATGATTCACACAACGAGTCACAATGACTAATTAACTAGGACAAATGATTCACACATCGATTCACAATGACTAATGAACAAGGACAAATGATTCACGAAACGAGTCACAATGACTAATTAACTAGGACAAAGGATTCACACAACTAGTCACAATGACTAACAAACAAGGACAAATGATTCACACAACGATTCACAAACACTAATGAACAAGGACAAATGATTCATACAACGAGTCACAATGACTAATTTACAAGGACAAATGATTCACACAACGAGTAACAATGACTAAATAACTAGGACAAAAGATTCACACAACGAGTCACAATGACTAATTAACTAGGACAAAAGATTCACGCAACGAGTCACAATGACTAACGAACAAGGACAAATGGTTCACACAATGAGTCACAAGCACTAATGAACAAGGACAAATGATTCACACAACGAGTCACAATGACTAATTAACAAGGACAAATGATTCACACAACGAGTCACAATGCCTAATTAACTAGGACAAATGATTCACACAACGAGTCACAATGACTAATGAACAAGGACAAATGATTCACACAATGAGTCACAAGAACTAATGAACATGGACAAATGATTTACACAACGAGTCACAATGACTAATTAACTAGGACAAAAGATTCACACAACGAGTCACAATGACTAACGAACAAGGACAAATGGTTCACTCAATGAGTCACAAGCACTAATGAACAAGGACAAATGATTCACACAACGAGTCACAATGACTAATTAACAAGGACAAATGATTCACACAACGAGTCACAATGCCTAATTAACTAGGACAAATGATTCACACAACGAGTCACAAGGACTAATGAACATGGACAAATATTTACACAACGAGTCACAATGACTAATTAACTAGGACAAATGAGTCACACAATGAGTCACAATGACTAAGGAACAAGGACAAATGGTTCACACAACGAGTCACAATGACTGATTAACTAGGATTAATGATTCACACAACGAATCACAATGACTAACGAACAAGGACAAATGTTTCACACAACCAGTCACAAGCACTAATGAACAAGGACAAATGATTCATAGAACGAGTCACAATGACTAACGAACAAGGACAAATGTTTCACATAACGAGTCACAAACACTAATGAACAAGGACAAATGATTTACACAACGAGTCACAATGACTAATTATCAAGGACAAATGATTCACACAACGAGTTACAATGACTAATGAACAAGGACAAATAATTCACACAACGAGTCAAAATGCCTAATTAACTAGGACAAATGATTCACACAACGAGTCACATTGACTAATGAACAAGGACAAATGGTTCACACAACGAGTCACAATGCCTAATGAACAAGGATAAATGATTCACACAATGAGTCACAATGACTAATGAACATGGACAAATGATTCACACAACGAGTCACAATGACTAATTAACTAGGACAAAAGATTCACACAACGAGTCACAATGACTAACGAACAAGGACAAATGGTTCACTCAATGAGTCACAAGCACTAATGAACAAGGACAAATGATTCACACAACGAGTCACAATGACTAATTAACTAGGACAAATGATTCACACAACGAGTCACAATGCTTAATTAACTAGGACAAATGATTCACACAACGAGTCACAATGACTAATGAACAAGGACAAATGATTCACACAACGAGTCACAAGGACTAATGAACATGGACAAATGATTTACACAACGAGTCACAATGACTAATTAACTAGGACAAATGAGTCACACAATAAGTCACAATGACTAAGGAACAAGCACAAATGGTTCACACAACGAGTCACAATGACTGATTAACTAGGATTAATGATTCACACAACGAATCACAATGACTAACGAACAAGGACAAATGTTTCACACAAGCAGTCACAAGCACTAATGAACAAGGACAAATGATTCATAGAACGAGTTACAATGACTAACGAACAAGGACAAATGTTTCACACAACGAGTCACAAGCACTAATGAACAAGGACAAATGATTTACACAACGAGTCACAATGACTAATTATCAAGGACAAATGATTCACACAATGAGTTACAATGACTAATGAACAAGGACAAATGATTCACACAACGAGTCAAAATGCCAAATTAACTAGGACAAATGATTCACACAACGAGTCACAATGACTAATGAACAAGGACAAATGGTTCACACAACGAGTCACAATGCCTAATAAACAAGGATAAATGATTCACACAACGAGTAACAATGACTAAATAACTAGGACAAAAGATTCACACAACGAGTCACAATGACTAATTAACTAGGACAAAAGATTCACGCAACGAGTCACAATGACTAACGAACAAGGACAAATGGTTCACACAATGAGTCACAAGCACTAATGAACAAGGACAAATGATTCACACAACGAGTCACAATGACTAATTAACAAGGACAAATGATTCACACAACGAGTCACAATGCCTAATTAACTAGGACAAATGATTCACACAACGAGTCACAATGACTAATGAACAAGGACAAATGATTCACACAATGAGTCACAAGAACTAATGAACATGGACAAATGATTTACACAACGAGTCACAATGACTAATTAACTAGGACAAAAGATTCACACAACGAGTCACAATGACTAACGAACAAGGACAAATGGTTCACTCAATGAGTCACAAGCACTAATGAACAAGGACAAATGATTCACACAACGAGTCACAATGCCTAATTAACTAGGACAAATGATTCACACAACGAGTCACAAGGACTAATGAACATGGACAAATGATTCACACAACGAGTCACAATGACTAATTAACTAGGACAAATGAGTCACACAATGAGTCACAATGACTAAGGAACAAGGACAAATGGTTCACACAACGAGTCACAATGACTGATTAACTAGGATTAATGATTCACACAACGAATCACAATGACTAACGAACAAGGACAAATGTTTCACACAACCAAATCACAAGCACTAATGAACAAGGACAAATGATTCATAGAACGAGTCACAATGACTAACGAACAAGGACAAATGTTTCACATAACGAGTCACAAACACTAATGAACAAGGACAAATGATTTACACAACGAGTCACAATGACTAATTATCAAGGACAAATGATTCACACAACGAGTTACAATGACTAATGAACAAGGACAAATGATTCACACAACGAGTCAAAATGCCTAATTAACTAGGACAAATGATTCACACAACGAGTCACAATGACTAATGAACAAGGACAAATGGTTCACACAACGAGTCACAATGCCTAATGAACAAGGATAAATGATTCACACAATGAGTCACAATGACTAATGAACATGGACAAATGATTCACACAACGAGTCACAATGACTAATTAACTAGGACAAAAGATTCACACAACGAGTCACAATGACTAACGAACAAGGACAAATGGTTCACTCAATGAGTCACAAGCACTAATGAACAAGGACAAATGATTCACACAACGAGTCACAATGACTAATTAACTAGGACAAATGATTCACACAACGAGTCACAATGCTTAATTAACTAGGACAAATGATTCACACAACGAGTCACAATGACTAATGAACAAGGACAAATGATTCACACAACGAGTCACAAGGACTAATGAACATGGACAAATGATTTACACAACGAGTCACAATGACTAATTAACTAGGACAAATGAGTCACACAATAAGTCACAATGACTAAGGAACAAGCACAAATGGTTCACACAACGAGTCACAATGACTGATTAACTAGGATTAATGATTCACACAACGAATCACAATGACTAACGAACAAGGACAAATGTTTCACACAAGCAGTCACAAGCACTAATGAACAAGGACAAATGATTCATAGAACGAGTTACAATGACTAACGAACAAGGACAAATGTTTCACACAACGAGTCACAAGCACTAATGAACAAGGACAAATGATTTACACAACGAGTCACAATGACTAATTATCAAGGACAAATGATTCACACAACGAGTTACAATGACTAATGAACAAGGACAAATGATTCACACAACGAGTAAAAATGCCTAATTAACTAGGACAAATGATTCACACAACGAGTCACAATGACTAATGAACAAGGACAAATGGTTCACACAACGAGTCACAATGCCTAATAAACAAGGATAAATGATTCACACAACGAGTCACAATGACTAATTAACAAGGACAAATGATTCACACAACGAGTCACAATGACTAATGAATAAGGACAAAAGATTAACACAACGAGTCACAATGACTAATTAACTAGGACAAATGATTCACACAATGAGACACAATGACTAATGAACAAGGACAAATGATTCACAAAACGTGTCACAATGACTAATTAACTAGGACAAAAGATTCATACAACTAGTCACAATAACTAACGAACAAGGACAAATGTTTCACGCAAGAAGTCACAAACACTAATGAACAAGGATAAATGATTCATAGAACGAGTCACAATGACTAATTAACTAGGACAAATGATTCACACAACGAGTCAAAAGGACTAATGAATATGGACAAATGATTTACACAACGAGTCACAATAATGACTAATTAACTAGGACAAATGATTCACACATCGAGTCACAATGACTAATGAACAAGGACAAATGATTCACGAAACGAGTCACAATGACTAATTAACTAGGACAAAGGATTCACACAACTAGTCACAATGACTAACAAACAAGGACAAATGTTTCACATAACGAGTCACAAACACTAATAAACAAGGACAAATGATTCATACAACGAGTCACAATGACTAATTAACAAGGACAAATGATTCACACAACGAGTAACATTGACTAAATAACTAGGACAAAAGATTCACAAAACGAGTCACAATGACTAATTAACTAGGACAAAAGATTCACACAACGAGTCACAATGACTAACGAACAAGGACAAATGGTTCACACAATGAGTCACAAGCACTAATGAACAAGGAAAAATGATTCACACAACGAGTCACAATGACTGATTAACAAGGACAAATGATTCACACAACGAGTCACAATGACTAATTAACTAGGACAAATGATTCACACATCGATTCACAATGACTAATGAACAAGGACAAATGATTCACGAAACGAGTCACAATGACTAATTAACTAGGACAAAGGATTCACACAACTAGTCACAATGACTAACAAACAAGGACAAATGATTCACACAACGATTCACAAACACTAATGAACAAGGACAAATGATTCATACAACGAGTCACAATGACTAATTTACAAGGACAAATGATTCACACAACGAGTAACAATGACTAAATAACTAGGACAAAAGATTCACACAACGAGTCACAATGACTAATTAACTAGGACAAAAGATTCACGCAACGAGTCACAATGACTAACGAACAAGGACAAATGGTTCACACAATGAGTCACAAGCACTAATGAACAAGGACAAATGATTCACACAACGAGTCACAATGACTAATTAACAAGGACAAATGATTCACACAACGAGTCACAATGCCTAATTAACTAGGACAAATGATTCACACAACGAGTCACAATGACTAATGAACAAGGACAAATGATTCACACAATGAGTCACAAGAACTAATGAACATGGACAAATGATTTACACAACGAGTCACAATGACTAATTAACTAGGACAAAAGATTCACACAACGAGTCACAATGACTAACGAACAAGGACAAATGGTTCACTCAATGAGTCACAAGCACTAATGAACAAGGACAAATGATTCACACAACGAGTCACAATGACTAATTAACAAGGACAAATGATTCACACAACGAGTCACAATGCCTAATTAACTAGGACAAATGATTCACACAACGAGTCACAAGGACTAATGAACATGGACAAATATTTACACAACGAGTCACAATGACTAATTAACTAGGACAAATGAGTCACACAATGAGTCACAATGACTAAGGAACAAGGACAAATGGTTCACACAACGAGTCACAATGACTGATTAACTAGGATTAATGATTCACACAACGAATCACAATGACTAACGAACAAGGACAAATGTTTCACAGAACCAGTCACAAGCACTAATGAACAAGGACAAATGATTCATAGAACGAGTCACAATGACTAACGAACAAGGACAAATGTTTCACATAACGAGTCACAAACACTAATGAACAAGGACAAATGATTTACACAACGAGTCACAATGACTAATTATCAAGGACAAATGATTCACACAACGAGTTACAATGACTAATGAACAAGGACAAATAATTCACACAACGAGTCAAAATGCCTAATTAACTAGGACAAATGATTCACACAACGAGTCACATTGACTAATGAACAAGGACAAATGGTTCACACAACGAGTCACAATGCCTAATGAACAAGGATAAATGATTCACACAATGAGTCACAATGACTAATGAACATGGACAAATGATTCACACAACGAGTCACAATGACTAATTAACTAGGACAAAAGATTCACACAACGAGTCACAATGACTAACGAACAAGGACAAATGGTTCACTCAATGAGTCACAAGCACTAATGAACAAGGACAAATGATTCACACAACGAGTCACAATGACTAATTAACTAGGACAAATGATTCACACAACGAGTCACAATGCTTAATTAACTAGGACAAATGATTCACACAACGAGTCACAATGACTAATGAACAAGGACAAATGATTCACACAACGAGTCACAAGGACTAATGAACATGGACAAATGATTTACACAACGAGTCACAATGACTAATTAACTAGGACAAATGAGTCACACAATAAGTCACAATGACTAAGGAACAAGCACAAATGGTTCACACAACGAGTCACAATGACTGATTAACTAGGATTAATGATTCACACAACGAATCACAATGACTAACGAACAAGGACAAATGTTTCACACAAGCAGTCACAAGCACTAATGAACAAGGACAAATGATTCATAGAACGAGTTACAATGACTAACGAACAAGGACAAATGTTTCACACAACGAGTCACAAGCACTAATGAACAAGGACAAATGATTTACACAACGAGTCACAATGACTAATTATCAAGGACAAATGATTCACACAACGAGTTACAATGACTAATGAACAAGGACAAATAATTCACACAACGAGTCAAAATGCCTAATTAACTAGGACAAATGATTCACACAACGAGTCACATTGACTAATGAACAAGGACAAATGGTTCACACAACGAGTCACAATGCCTAATGAACAAGGATAAATGATTCACACAATGAGTCACAATGACTAATGAACATGGACAAATGATTCACACAACGAGTCACAATGACTAATTAACTAGGACAAAAGATTCACACAACGAGTCACAATGACTAACGAACAAGGACAAATGGTTCACTCAATGAGTCACAAGCACTAATGAACAAGGACAAATGATTCACACAACGAGTCACAATGACTAATTAACTAGGACAAATGATTCACACAACGAGTCACAATGCTTAATTAACTAGGACAAATGATTCACACAACGAGTCACAATGACTAATGAACAAGGACAAATGATTCACACAACGAGTCACAAGGACTAATGAACATGGACAAATGATTTACACAACGAGTCACAATGACTAATTAACTAGGACAAATGAGTCACACAATAAGTCACAATGACTAAGGAACAAGCACAAATGGTTCACACAACGAGTCACAATGACTGATTAACTAGGATTAATGATTCACACAACGAATCACAATGACTAACGAACAAGGACAAATGTTTCACACAAGTCACAAGCACTAATGAACAAGGACAAATGATTCATAGAACGAGTTACAATGACTAACGAACAAGGACAAATGTTTCACACAACGAGTCACAAGCACTAATGAACAAGGACAAATGATTTACACAACGAGTCACAATGACTAATTATCAAGGACAAATGATTCACACAATGAGTTACAATGACTAATGAACAAGGACAAATGATTCACACAACGAGTCAAAATGCCAAATTAACTAGGACAAATGATTCACACAACGAGTCACAATGACTAATGAACAAGGACAAATGGTTCACACAACGAGTCACAATGCCTAATAAACAAGGATAAATGATTCACACAACGAGTCACAATGACTAATTAACAAGGACAAATGATTCACACAACGAGTCACAATGACTAATGAATAAGGACAAAAGATAAACACAACGAGTCACAATGACTAATTAACTAGGACAAATGATTCACACAATGAGACACAATGACTAATGAACAAGGACAAATGATTCACAAAACGTGTCACAATGACTAATTAAGTAGGACAAAGGATTCACACAACGAGTCACAATAACTAACGAACAAGGACAAATGTTTCACGCAAGAAGTCACAAACACTAATGAACAAGGATAAATGATTCATAGAACGAGTCATAATGACTAATTAACTAGGACAAATGATTCACACAACGAGTCAAAAGGACTAATGAATACGGACAAATGATTTACACAACGAGTCACAATGACTAATTAACTAGGACAAATGATTCACACATCGAGTCAAAATGACTAATGAACAAGGACAAATGATTCACGAAACGAGTCACAATGACTAATTTACTAGGACAAAGGATTCACACAACTAGTCACAATGACTAACAAACAAGGACAAAGGATTCACACAACGAGTCACAATAACTAACGAACAAGGACAAATGTTTCACGCACGAAGTCACAAACACTAATGAACAAGGATAAATGATTCATAGAACGAGTCACAATGACTAATTAACTAGGACAAATGATTCACACAACGAGTCAAAAGGACTAATGAATATGGACAAATGATTTACACAACGAGTCACAATGACTAATTAACTAGGACAAATGATTCACACATCGAGTCACAATGACTAATGAACAAGGACAAATGATTCACGAAACGAATCACAATGACTAATTAACTAGGACAAAGGATTCACACAACTAGTCACAATGACTAACAAACAAGGACAAATGTTTCACACAACGAGTCACAAACACTAATGAACAAGGACAAATGATTCATACAACGAGTCACAATGACTAATTAACAAGGACAAATGATTCACACAACGAGTAACAATGACTAAATAACTAGGACAAAAGATTCACACAACGAGTCACAATGACTAATTAACTAGGACAAAAGATTCACACAACGAGTCACAATGACTAACGAACAAGGACAAATGGTTCACACAATGAGTCACAAGCACTAATGAACAAGGACAAATGATTCACACAACGAGTCACAATGACTAATTAACAAGGACAAATGATTCACACAACGAGTCACAATGCCTAATTAACTAGGACAAATGATTCACACAACGAGTCACAATGACTAATGAACAAGGACAAATGATTCACACAATGAGTCACAAGAACTAATGAACATGGACAAATGATTTACACAACGAGTCACAATGACTAATTAACTAGGACAAAAGATTCACACAACGAGTCACAATGACTAACGAACAAGGACAAATGGTTCACTCAATGAGTCACAAGCACTAATGAACAAGGACAAATGATTCACACAACGAGTCACAATTACTAATTAACTAGGATAAATGATTCACGTAACGAGTCACAATGCTTAATTAACTAGGACAAATGATTCACAAAACGAGTCACAATGACTATTGAACAAGGACAAATGATTCACACAACGATTCACAATGACTGATTAACTAGGATTAATGATTCACACAACGAATCACAATTACTAACGAACAAGGACAAATGTTTCACACAACCAGTCACAAGCACAAATGAACAAGGACAAATGATTCATAGAACGAGTCACAATGACTAACGAACAAGGACAAATGTTTCACACAACGAGTCACAAGCACTAATGAACAAGGACAAATGATTTACACAACGAGTCACAATGACTAATTATCAAGGACAAATGATTCACACAACGAGTTACAATGACTAATGAACAAGGACAAATGATTCACACAACGAGTCAAAATGCCTAATTAACTAGGACAAATGATACACACAACAATCCACAATGACTAATGAACAAGGACAAATGATTCACACAACGAGTCACAATGCCTAATGAACAAGGACAAATGATTCACACAATGAGTCACAATGACTAATTAACAAGGACAAATGATTCACACAACGAGTCACAATGACTAATGAATAAGGACAAAAGATTAACACAACGAGTCACAATGACTAATTAACTAGGACAAATGATTCACACAATGAGTCACAATGACTAATGAACAAGGACAAATGATTCACAAAACGTGTCACAATGACTAATTAACTAGGACAAAGGATTCACACAACGAGTCACAATAACTAACGAACAAGGACAAATGTTTCACGCAAGAAGTCACAAACACTAATGAACAAGGATAAATGATTCATAGAACGAGTCACAATGACTAATTAACTAGGACAAATGATTCACACAACGAGTCAAAAGGACTAATGAATACGGACAAATGATTTACACAACGAGTCACAATGACTAATTAACTAGGACAAATGATTCACACATCGAGTCAAAATGACTAATGAACAAAGACAAATGATTCACGAAACGAGTCACAATGACTAATTAACTAGGACAAAGGATTCACACAACTAGTCACAATGACTAACAAACAAGGACAAATGTTTCACACAACGAGTCACAAACACTAATGAACTAGGGCAAATGATTCATACAACGAGTCACAATGACTAATTAACAAGGACAAATGATTCACACAACGAGTAACAATGACTAAATAACTAGGACAAAACATTCACACAACGAGTCACAATGACTAATTAACTAGGACAAAAGATTCACACAACGAGTCACAATGACTAACGAACAAGGACAAATGGTTCACACAATGAGTCACAAGCACTAATGAACAAGGACAAATGATTCACACAACGAGTCACAATGACTAATTAACTAGGACAAATGATTCACACAACGAGTCACAATGCTTAATTAACTAGGACAAATGATTCACACAACGAGTCACAATGACTAATGAACAAGGACAAATGATTCACACAACGAGTCACAATGCCTAATTAACTAGGACAAATGATTCACACAACGAGTCACAATGACTAATGAACTAGGACAAATGATTCACACAATGAGTAACAAGAACTAATGAACATGGACAAATGATTTACACAACGAGTCACAATGACTAATTAACTAGGACAAAAGATTCACACAACGAGTCACAATGACTAACGAACAAGGACAAATGGTTCACTCAATGAGTCAGAAGCACTAATGAACAAGGACAAATGATTCACACAACGAGTCACAATGACTAATTAACTAGGATAAATGATTCACACAACGAGTCACAATGCTTAATTAACTAGGACAAATGATTCACACAACGAGTCACAATGACTAATTAACTAGGACAAAAGATTCACACAACGAGTCACAATTACTAACGAACAAGGACAAATGGTTCACTCAACGAGTCACAATGCCTAATGAACAAGGACAAATGGTTCACACAACGAGTCACAATGCCTAATGAACAAGGACAAATGATTCACACAACGAGTCACAATGACTAATTAACAAGGACAAATGATTCACA
This sequence comes from Silene latifolia, assembly GCF_048544455.1. NCBI lineage: Eukaryota > Viridiplantae > Streptophyta > Magnoliopsida > Caryophyllales > Caryophyllaceae > Silene > Silene latifolia. The sequence continues at coordinate 30,866 of NW_027413123.1, read as the reverse complement.
CAATGAGTCACAATGACTAATGAATAAGGACAAAAGATTAACACAACGAGTCACAATGACTAATTAACTAGGACAAATGATTCACACAATGAGTCACAATGACTAATGAACAAGGACAAATGATTCACAAAACGTGTCACAATAAGTAATTAACTAGGACAAAGGATTCACACAACGAGTAACAATAACTAACGAACAAGGACAAATGTTTCACGCAAGAAGTCACAAACACTAATGAACAAGGATAAATGATTCATAGAACGAGTCACAATGACTACTTAACTAGGACAAATGATTCACACAACGAGTCAAAAGGACTAATGAATACGGACAAATGATTTACACAACGAGTCACAATGACTAATTAACTAGGACAAATGATTCACACATCGAGTCAAAATGACTAATGAACAAGGACAAATGATTCACGAAACGAGTCACAATGACTAATTTACTAGGACAAAGGATTCACACAACTAGTCACAATGACTAACAAACAAGGACAAAGGATTCACACAACGAGTCACAATAACTAACGAACAAGGACAAATGTTTCACGCACGAAGTCACAAACACTAATGAACAAGGATAAATGATTCATAGAACGAGTCACAATGACTAATTAACTAGGACAAATGATTCACACAACGAGTCAAAAGGACTAATGAATATGGACAAATGATTTACACAACGAGTCACAATGACTAATTAACTAGGACAAATGATTCACACATCGAGTCACAATGACTAATGAACAAGGACAAATGATTCACGAAACGAATCACAATGACTAATTAACTAGGACAAAGGATTCACACAACTAGTCACAATGACTAACAAACAAGGACAAATGTTTCACACAACGAGTCACAAACACTAATGAACAAGGACAAATGATTCATACAACGAGTCACAATGACTAATTAACAAGGACAAATGATTCACACAACGAGTAACAATGACTAAATAACTAGGACAAAAGATTCACACAACGAGTCACAATGACTAATTAACTAGGACAAAAGATTCACACAACGAGTCACAATGACTAACGAACAAGGACAAATGGTTCACACAATGAGTCACAAGCACTAATGAACAAGGACAAATGATTCACACAACGAGTCACAATGACTAATTAACAAGGACAAATGATTCACACAACGAGTCACAATGCCTAATTAACTAGGACAAATGATTCACACAACGAGTCACAATGACTAATGAACAAGGACAAATGATTCACACAATGAGTCACAAGAACTAATGAACATGGACAAATGATTTACACAACGAGTCACAATGACTAATTAACTAGGACAAAAGATTCACACAACGAGTCACAATGACTAACGAACAAGGACAAATGGTTCACTCAATGAGTCACAAGCACTAATGAACAAGGACAAATGATTCACACAACGAGTCACAATTACTAATTAACTAGGATAAATGATTCACAGAACGAGTCACAATGCTTAATTAACTAGGACAAATGATTCACAAAACGAGTCACAATGACTATTGAACAAGGACAAATGATTCACACAACGATTCACAATGACTGATTAACTAGGATTAATGATTCACACAACGAATCACAATTACTAACGAACAAGGACAAATGTTTCACACAACCAGTCACAAGCACAAATGAACAAGGACAAATGATTCATAGAACGAGTCACAATGACTAACGAACAAGGACAAATGTTTTACACAACGAGTCACAAGCACTAATGAACAAGGACAAATGATTTACACAACGAGTCACAATGACTAATTATCAAGGACAAATGATTCACACAACGAGTTACAATGACTAATGAACAAGGACAAATGATTCACACAACGAGTCAAAATGCCTAATTAACTAGGACAAATGATACACACAACAGTCACAATGACTAATGAACAAGGACAAATGATTCACACAACGAGTCACAATGCCTAATGAACAAGGACAAATGATTCACACAATGAGTCACAATGACTAATTAACAAGGACAAATGATTCACACAACGAGTCACAATGACTAATGAATAAGGACAAAAGATTAACACAACGAGTCACAATGACTAATTAACTAGGACAAATGATTCACACAATGAGTCACAATGACTAATGAACAAGGACAAATGATTCACAAAACGTGTCACAATGACTAATTAACTAGGACAAAGGATTCACACAACGAGTCACAATAACTAACGAACAAGGACAAATGTTTCACGCAAGAAGTCACAAACACTAATGAACAAGGATAAATGATTCATAGAACGAGTCACAATGACTAATTAACTAGGACAAATGATTCACACAACGAGTCAAAAGGACTAATGAATACGGACAAATGATTTACACAACGAGTCACAATGACTAATTAACTAGGACAAATGATTCACACATCGAGTCAAAATGACTAATGAACAAAGACAAATGATTCACGAAACGAGTCACAATGACTAATTAACTAGGACAAAGGATTCACACAACTAGTCACAATGACTAACAAACAAGGACAAATGTTTCACACAACGAGTCACAAACACTAATGAACTAGGGCAAATGATTCATACAACGAGTCACAATGACTAATTAACAAGGACAAATGATTCACACAACGAGTAACAATGACTAAATAACTAGGACAAAACATTCACACAACGAGTCACAATGACTAATTAACTAGGACAAAAGATTCACACAACGAGTCACAATGACTAACGAACAAGGACAAATGGTTCACACAATGAGTCACAAGCACTAATGAACAAGGACAAATGATTCACACAACGAGTCACAATGACTAATTAACTAGGACAAATGATTCACACAACGAGTCACAATGCTTAATTAACTAGGACAAATGATTCACACAACGAGTCACAATGACTAATGAACAAGGACAAATGATTCACACAACGAGTCACAATGCCTAATTAACTAGGACAAATGATTCACACAACGAGTCACAATGACTAATGAACTAGGACAAATGATTCACACAATGAGTAACAAGAACTAATGAACATGGACAAATGATTTACACAACGAGTCACAATGACTAATTAACTAGGACAAAAGATTCACACAACGAGTCACAATGACTAACGAACAAGGACAAATGGTTCACTCAATGAGTCAGAAGCACTAATGAACAAGGACAAATGATTCACACAACGAGTCACAATGACTAATTAACTAGGATAAATGATTCACACAACGAGTCACAATGCTTAATTAACTAGGACAAATGATTCACACAACGAGTCACAATGACTAATTAACTAGGACAAAAGATTCACACAACGAGTCACAATTACTAACGAACAAGGACAAATGGTTCACTCAACGAGTCACAATGCCTAATGAACAAGGACAAATGGTTCACACAACGAGTCACAATGCCTAATGAACAAGGACAAATGATTCACACAACGAGTCACAATGACTAATTAACAAGGACAAATGATTCACACAATGAGTCACAATGACTAATGAATAAGGACAAAAGATTAACACAACGAGTCACAATGACTAATTAACTAGGACAAATGATTCACACAATGAGTCACAATGACTAATGAACAAGGACAAATGATTCACAAAACGTGTCACAATAAGTAATTAACTAGGACAAAGGATTCACACAACGAGTAACAATAACTAACGAACAAGGACAAATGTTTCACGCAAGAAGTCACAAACACTAATGAACAAGGATAAATGATTCATAGAACGAGTCACAATGACTACTTAACTAGGACAAATGATTCACACAACGAGTCAAAAGGACTAATGAATACGGACAAATGATTTACACAACGAGTCACAATGACTAATTAACTAGGACAAATGATTCACACATCGAGTCAAAATGACTAATGAACAAGGACAAATGATTCACGAAACGAGTCACAATGACTAACTAGGACAAATGATTCACACAACTAGTCACAATGACTAACAAACAAGGACAAATGTTTCACACAACGAGTCACAAACACTAATGAACAAGGACAAATGATTCATACAACGAGTCACAATGACTAATTAACAAGGGCAAATGATTCACACAACGAGTGACAATGACTAAATAACTAGGACAAAAGATTCACACAACGAGTCACAATGACTAATTAACAAGGACAAATGATTCACACAACGAGTCACAATGCCTAATTAACTAGGACAAATGATTCACACAACGAGTCACAATGACTAATGAACAAGGACAAATGATTCACACAATGAGTCACAAGAACTAATGAACATGGACAAATGATTTACACAACGAGTCACAATGACTAATTTACTAGGACAAAAGATTCACACAACGAGTCACAATGACTAACGAACAAGGACAAATGGTTCACTCAATGAGTCACAAGCACTAATGAACAAGGACAAATGATTCACAAAACGAGTCACAATGACTAATTAACTAGGACAAATGATTCACACAATGAGTCACAATGCTTAATTAACTAGGACAAATGATTCACACAACGAGTCACAATGACTAATGAACAAGGACAAATGATTCACACAACGAGTCACAAGGACTAATGAACATGGACAAATGATTTACACAACGAGTCACAATGACTAATTAACTAGGACAAATGAGTCACACAATGAGTCACAATGACTAAGGAACAAGGACAAATGGTTCACACAACGAGTCACAATGACTGATTAACTAGGATTAATGATTCACACAACGAATCACAATGACTAATGAACAAGGAAAAATGTTTCACACAACCAGTCACAAGCACTAATGAACAAGGAGAAATGATTCATAGAACGAGTCACAATGACTAACGAACAAGGACAAATGGTTCACACAACGAGTCACAAGCACTAATGAACAAGGACAAATGATTCACACAACGAGTCACAATGCCTAATTAACTAGGACAAATGATTCACACAACGAGTCACAATGACTAATGAACAAGGACAAATGATTCACACAATGAGTCACAAGAACTAATGAACATGGACAAATGATTTACACAACGAGTCACAATGACTAATTAACTAGGACAAAAGATTCACACAACGAGTCACAATGACTAACGAACAAGGACAAATGGTTCACTCAATTAGTCACAAGCACTAATGAACAAGGACAAATGATTCACACAACGAGTCACAATGACTAATTAACAAGGACAAATGATTCACACAACGAGTCACAATGCCTAATTAACTAGGACAAATGATTCACACAACGAGTCACAATGACTAATGAACAAGGACAAATGATTCACACAATGAGTCACAAGAACTAATGAACATGGACAAATGATTTACACAACGAGTCACAATGACTAATTTACTAGGACAAAAGATTCACACAACGAGTCACAATGACTAACGAACAAGGACAAATGGTTCACTCAATGAGTCACAAGCACTAATGAACAAGGACAAATGATTCACAAAACGAGTCACAATGACTAATTAACTAGGACAAATGATTCACACAACGAGTCACAATGCTTAATTAACTAGGACAAATGATTCACACAACGAGTCACAATGACTAATGAACAAGGACAAATGATTCACACAACGAGTCACAAGGACTAATGAACATGGACAAATGATTTACACAACGAGTCACAATGACTAATTAACTAGGACAAATGAGTCACACAATGAGTCACAATGACTAAGGAACAAGGACAAATGGTTCACACAACGAGTCACAATGACTGATTAACTAGGATTAATGATTCACACAACGAATCACAATGACTAATGAACAAGGACAAATGTTTCACACAACCAGTCACAAGCACTAATGAACAAGGACAAATGATTCATAGAACGAGTCACAATGACTAACGAACAAGGACAAATGTTTCACACAACGAGTCACAAGCACTAATGAACAAGGACAAATGATTTACACAACGAGTCACAATGACTAATTATCAAGGACAAATGATTCACACAATGAGTTACAATGACTAATGAACAAGGACAAATGATTCACACAACGAGTCAAAATGCCTAATTAACTAGGACAAATGATTCACACAACGAGTCACAATTTCTAATGAACAAGGACAAATGGTTCACACAACGAGTCACAATGCCTAATGAACAAGGACAAATGATTCACACAATGAGTCACAATGACTAATTAACAAGGACAAATTGTTCACACAACGAGTCACAATGACTAATGAATAAGGACAAAAGATTAACACAACGAGTCACAATGACTAATTAACTAGGACAAATGATTCACACAATGAGTCACAATGACTAATGAACAAGGACAAATGATTCACAAAACGTGTCACAATGACTAATTAACTAGGACAAAAGATTCATACAACTAGTCACAATAACTAACGAACAAGGACAAATGTTTCACGCAAGAAGTCACAAACACTAATGAACAAGGATAAATGATTTATAGAACGAGTCACAATGACTAATTAACTAGGACAAATGATTCACACAACGAGTCAAAAGGACTAATGAATATGGACAAATGATTTACACAACGAGTCACAATAATGACTAATTAACTAGGACAAATGATTCACACATCGAGTCACAATGACTAATGAACAAGGATAAATGATTCACGAAACGAGTCACAATGACTAATTAACTAGGACAAAGGATTCACACAACTAGTCACAATGACTAACAAACAAGGACAAATGTTTCACACAACGAGTCACAAACACTAATAAACAAGGACAAATGATTCATACAACGAGTCACAATGACTAATTAACAAGGACAAATGATTCACACAACGAGTAACATTGACTAAATAACTAGGACAAAAGATTCACACAACGAGTCACAATGACTAATTAACAAGGACAAATGATTCACACAACGAGTCACAATGACTAATTAACTAGGACAAATGATTCACACATCGATTCACAATGACTAATGAACAAGGACAAATGATTCACGAAACGAGTCACAATGACTAATTAACTAGGACAAAGGATTCACACAACTAGTCACTATGACTAACAAACAAGGACAAATGATTCACACAACGATTCACAAACACTAATGAACAAGGACAAATGATTCATACAACGAGTCACAATGACTAATTAACAAGGACAAATGATTCACACAACGAGTAACAATGACTAAATAACTAGGACAAAAGATTCACACAACGAGTCACAATGACTAATTAACTAGGACAAAAGATTCACGCAACGAGTCACAATGACTAACGAACAAGGACAAATGGTTCACACAATGAGTCACAAGCACTAATGAACAAGGACAAATGATTCACACAACGAGTCACAATGACTAATTAACAAGGACAAATGATTCACACAACGAGTCACAATGCCTAATTAACTAGGACAAATGATTCACACAACGAGTCACAATGACTAATGAACAAGGACAAATGATTCACACAATGAGTCACAAGAACTAATGAACATGGACAAATGATTTACACAACGAGTCACAATGACTAATTAACTAGGACAAAAGATTCACACAACGAGTCACAATGACTAACGAACAAGGACAAATGGTTCACTCAATGAGTCACAAGCACTAATGAACAAGGACAAATGATTCACACAACGAGTCACAATGACTAATAACAAGGACAAATGATTCACACAACGAGTCACAATGCCTAATTAACTAGGACAAATGATTCACACAACGAGTCACAAGGACTAATGAACATGGACAAATGATTCACACAACGAGTCACAATGACTAATTAACTAGGACAAATGAGTCACACAATGAGTCACAATGACTAAGGAACAAGGACAAATGGTTCACACAACGAGTCACAATGACTGATTAACTAGGATTAATGATTCACACAACGAATCACAATGACTAACGAACAAGGACAAATGTTTCACACAACCAGTCACAAGCACTAATGAACAAGGACAAATGATTCATAGAACGAGTCACAATGACTAACGAACAAGGACAAATGTTTCACATAACGAGTCACAAACACTAATGAACAAGGACAAATGATTTACACAACGAGTCACAATGACTAATTATCAAGGACAAATGATTCACACAACGAGTTACAATGACTAATGAACAAGGACAAATGATTCACACAACGAGTCAAAATGCCTAATTAACTAGGACAAATGATTCACACAACGAGTCACAATGACTAATGAACAAGGACAAATGGTTCACACAACGAGTCACAATGCCTAATGAACAAGGATAAATGATTCACACAATGAGTCACAATGACTAATGAACATGGACAAATGATTCACACAACGAGTCACAATGACTAATTAACTAGGACAAAAGATTCACACAACGAGTCACAATGACTAACGAACAAGGACAAATGGTTCACTCAATGAGTCACAAGCCCTAATGAACAAGGACAAATGATTCACACAACGAGTCACAATGACTAATTAACTAGGACAAATGATTCACACAACGAGTCACAATGCTTAATTAACTAGGACAAATGATTCACACAACGAGTCACAATGACTAATGAACAAGGACAAATGATTCACACAACGAGTCACAAGGACTAATGAACATGGACAAATGATTTACACAACGAGTCACAATGACTAATTAACTAGGACAAATGAGTCACACAATAAGTCACAATGACTAAGGAACAAGCACAAATGGTTCACACAACGAGTCACAATGACTGATTAACTAGGATTAATGATTCACACAACGAATCACAATGACTAACGAACAAGGACAAATGTTTCACACAAGCAGTCACAAGCACTAATGAACAAGGACAAATGATTCATAGAACGAGTTACAATGACTAACGAACAAGGACAAATGTTTCACACAACGAGTCACAAGCACTAATGAACAAGGACAAATGATTTACACAACGAGTCACAATGACTAATTATCAAGGACAAATGATTCAGACAACGAGTTACAATGACTAATGAACAAGGACAAATGATTCACACAACGAGTAAAAATGCCTAATTAACTAGGACAAATGATTCACACAACGAGTCACAATGACTAATGAACAAGGACAAATGGTTCACACAACGAGTCACAATGCCTAATAAACAAGGATAAATGATTCACACAACGAGTCACAATGACTAATTAACAAGGACAAATGATTCACACAACGAGTCACAATGACTAATGAATAAGGACAAAAGATTAACACAACGAGTCACAATGACTAATTAACTAGGACAAATGATTCACACAATGAGACACAATGACTAATGAACAAGGACAAATGATTCACAAAACGTGTCACAATGACTAATTAACTAGGACAAAAGATTCATACAACTAGTCACAATAACTAACGAACAAGGACAAATGTTTCACGCAAGAAGTCACAAACACTAATGAACAAGGATAAATGATTCATAGAACGAGTCACAATGACTAATTAACTAGGACAAATGATTCACACAACGAGTCAAAAGGACTAATGAATATGGACAAATGATTTACACAACGAGTCACAATAATGACTAATTAACTAGGACAAATGATTCACACAACGAGTCACAATGACTAATTAACAAGGACAAATGATTCACACAACGAGTCACAATGACTAATTAACTAGGACAAAAGATTCACACAACGAGTCACAATGACTAACGAACAAGGACAAATGGTTCACACAATGAGTCACAAGCACTAATGAACAAGGAAAAATGATTCACACAACGAGTCACAATGACTGATTAACAAGGACAAATGATTCACACAACGAGTCACAATGACTAATTAACTAGGACAAATGATTCACACATCGATTCACAATGACTAATGAACAAGGACAAATGATTCACGAAACGAGTCACAATGACTAATTAACTAGGACAAAGGATTCACACAACTAGTCACAATGACTAACAAACAAGGACAAATGATTCACACAACGATTCACAAACACTAATGAACAAGGACAAATGATTCATACAACGAGTCACAATGACTAATTTACAAGGACAAATGATTCACACAACGAGTAACAATGACTAAATAACTAGGACAAAAGATTCACACAACGAGTCACAATGACTAATTAACTAGGACAAAAGATTCACGCAACGAGTCACAATGACTAACGAACAAGGACAAATGGTTCACACAATGAGTCACAAGCACTAATGAACAAGGACAAATGATTTACACAACGAGTCACAATGACTAATTAACAAGGACAAATGATTCACACAACGAGTCACAATGCCTAATTAACTAGGACAAATGATTCACACAACGAGTCACAATGACTAATGAACAAGGACAAATGATTCACACAATGAGTCACAAGAACTAATGAACATGGACAAATGATTTACACAACGAGTCACAATGACTAATTAACTAGGACAAAAGATTCACACAACGAGTCACAATGACTAACGAACAAGGACAAATGGTTCACTCAATGAGTCACAAGCACTAATGAACAAGGACAAATGATTCACACAACGAGTCACAATGACTAATTAACAAGGACAAATGATTCACACAACGAGTCACAATGCCTAATTAACTAGGACAAATGATTCACACAACGAGTCACAAGGACTAATGAACATGGACAAATATTTACACAACGAGTCACAATGACTAATTAACTAGGACAAATGAGTCACACAATGAGTCACAATGACTAAGGAACAAGGACAAATGGTTCACACAACGAGTCACAATGACTGATTAACTAGGATTAATGATTCACACAACGAATCACAATGACTAACGAACAAGGACAAATGTTTCACACAACCAGTCACAAGCACTAATGAACAAGGACAAATGATTCATAGAACGAGTCACAATGACTAACGAACAAGGACAAATGTTTCACATAACGAGTCACAAACACTAATGAACAAGGACAAATGATTTACACAACGAGTCACAATGACTAATTATCAAGGACAAATGATTCACACAACGAGTTACAATGACTAATGAACAAGGACAAATGATTCACACAACGAGTCAAAATGCCTAATTAACTAGGACAAATGATTCACACAACGAGTCACATTGACTAATGAACAAGGACAAATGGTTCACACAACGAGTCACAATGCCTAATGAACAAGGATAAATGATTCACACAATGAGTCACAATGACTAATGAACATGGACAAATGATTCACACAACGAGTCACAATGACTAATTAACTAGGACAAAAGATTCACACAACGAGTCACAATGACTAACGAACAAGGACAAATGGTTCACTCAATGAGTCACAAGCACTAATGAACAAGGACAAATGATTCACACAACGAGTCACAATGACTAATTAACTAGGACAAATGATTCACACACAATGCTTAATTAACTAGGACAAATGATTCACACAACGAGTCACAATGACTAATGAACAAGGACAAATGATTCACACAACGAGTCACAAGGACTAATGAACATGGACAAATGATTTACACAACGAGTCACAATGACTAATTAACTAGGACAAATGAGTCACACAATAAGTCACAATGACTAAGGAACAAGCACAAATGGTTCACACAACGAGTCACAATGACTGATTAACTAGGATTAATGATTCACACAACGAATCACAATGACTAACGAACAAGGACAAATGTTTCACACAAGCAGTCACAAGCACTAATGAACAAGGACAAATGATTCATAGAACGAGTTACAATGACTAACGAACAAGGACAAATGTTTCACACAACGAGTCACAAGCACTAATGAACAAGGACAAATGATTTACACAACGAGTCACAATGACTAATTATCAAGGACAAATGATTCACACAATGAGTTACAATGACTAATGAACAAGGACAAATGATTCACACAACGAGTCAAAATGCCAAATTAACTAGGACAAATGATTCACACAACGAGTCACAATGACTAATGAACAAGGACAAATGGTTCACACAACGAGTCACAATGCCTAATAAACAAGGATAAATGATTCACACAACGAGTCACAATGACTAATTAACAAGGACAAATGATTCACACAACGAGTCACAATGACTAATGAATAAGGACAAAAGATTAACACAACGAGTCACAATGACTAATTAACTAGGACAAATGATTCACACAATGAGACACAATGACTAATGAACAAGGACAAATGATTCACAAAACGTGTCACAATGACTAATTAAGTAGGACAAAGGATTCACACAACGAGTCACAATAACTAACGAACAAGGACAAATGTTTCACGCAAGAAGTCACAAACACTAATGAACAAGGATAAATGATTCATAGAACGAGTCACAATGACTAATTAACTAGGACAAATGATTCACACAACGAGTCAAAAGGACTAATGAATACGGACAAATGATTTACACAACGAGTCACAATGACTAATTAACTAGGACAAATGATTCACACATCGAGTCAAAATGACTAATGAACAAGGACAAATGATTCACGAAACGAGTCACAATGACTAATTTACTAGGACAAAGGATTCACACAACTAGTCACAATGACTAACAAACAAGGACAAAGGATTCACACAACGAGTCACAATAACTAACGAACAAGGACAAATGTTTCACGCACGAAGTCACAAACACTAATGAACAAGGATAAATGATTCATAGAACGAGTCACAATGACTAATTAACTAGGACAAATGATTCACACAACGAGTCAAAAGGACTAATGAATATGGACAAATGATTTACACAACGAGTCACAATGACTAATTAACTAGGACAAATGATTCACACATCGAGTCACAATGACTAATGAACAAGGACAAATGATTCACGAAACGAATCACAATGACTAATTAACTAGGACAAAGGATTCACACAACTAGTCACAATGACTAACAAACAAGGACAAATGTTTCACACAACGAGTCACAAACACTAATGAACAAGGACAAATGATTCATACAACGAGTCACAATGACTAATTAACAAGGACAAATGATTCACACAACGAGTAACAATGACTAAATAACTAGGACAAAAGATTCACACAACGAGTCACAATGACTAATTAACTAGGACAAAAGATTCACACAACGAGTCACAATGACTAACGAACAAGGACAAATGGTTCACACAATGAGTCACAAGCACTAATGAACAAGGACAAATGATTCACACAACGAGTCACAATGACTAATTAACAAGGACAAATGATTCACACAACGAGTCACAATGCCTAATTAACTAGGACAAATGATTCACACAACGAGTCACAATGTCTAATGAACAAGGACAAATGATTCACACAATGAGTCACAAGAACTAATGAACATGGACAAATGATTTACACAACGAGTCACAATGACTAATTAACTAGGACAAAAGATTCACACAACGAGTCACAATGACTAACGAACAAGGACAAATGGTTCACTCAATGAGTCACAAGCACTAATGAACAAGGACAAATGATTCACACAACGAGTCACAATTACTAATTAACTAGGATAAATGATTCACAGAACGAGTCACAATGCTTAATTAACTAGGACAAATGATTCACAAAACGAGTCACAATGACTAATGAACAAGGACAAATGATTCACACAACGAGTCACAAGGACTAATGAACATGGACAAATGATTTACACAACGAGTCACAATGACTAATTAACTAGGACAAATGAGTCACACAATAAGTCACAATGACTAAGGAACAAGCACAAATGGTTCACACAACGAGTCACAATGACTGATTAACTAGGATTAATGATTCACACAACGAATCACAATGACTAACGAACAAGGACAAATGTTTCACACAAGCAGTCACAAGCACTAATGAACAAGGACAAATGATTCATAGAACGAGTTACAATGACTAACGAACAAGGACAAATGTTTCACACAACGAGTCACAAGCACTAATGAACAAGGACAAATGATTTACACAACGAGTCACAATGACTAATTATCAAGGACAAATGATTCACACAATGAGTTACAATGACTAATGAACAAGGACAAATGATTCACACAACGAGTCAAAATGCCAAATTAACTAGGACAAATGATTCACACAACGAGTCACAATGACTAATGAACAAGGACAAATGGTTCACACAACGAGTCACAATGCCTAATAAACAAGGATAAATGATTCACACAACGAGTCACAATGACTAATTAACAAGGACAAATGATTCACACAACGAGTCACAATGACTAATGAATAAGGACAAAAGATTAACACAACGAGTCACAATGACTAATTAACTAGGACAAATGATTCACACAATGAGACACAATGACTAATGAACAAGGACAAATGATTCACAAAACGTGTCACAATGACTAATTAAGTAGGACAAAGGATTCACACAACGAGTCACAATAACTAACGAACAAGGACAAATGTTTCACGCAAGAAGTCACAAACACTAATGAACAAGGATAAATGATTCATAGAACGAGTCACAATGACTAATTAACTAGGACAAATGATTCACACAACGAGTCAAAAGGACTAATGAATACGGACAAATGATTTACACAACGAGTCACAATGACTAATTAACTAGGACAAATGATTCACACATCGAGTCAAAATGACTAATGAACAAGGACAAATGATTCACGAAACGAGTCACAATGACTAATTTACTAGGACAAAGGATTCACACAACTAGTCACAATGACTAACAAACAAGGACAAAGGATTCACACAACGAGTCACAATAACTAACGAACAAGGACAAATGTTTCACGCACGAAGTCACAAACACTAATGAACAAGGATAAATGATTCATAGAACGAGTCACAATGACTAATTAACTAGGACAAATGATTCACACAACGAGTCAAAAGGACTAATGAATATGGACAAATGATTTACACAACGAGTCACAATGACTAATTAACTAGGACAAATGATTCACACATCGAGTCACAATGACTAATGAACAAGGACAAATGATTCACGAAACGAATCACAATGACTAATTAACTAGGACAAAGGATTCACACAACTAGTCACAATGACTAACAAACAAGGACAAATGTTTCACACAACGAGTCACAAACACTAATGAACAAGGACAAATGATTCATACAACGAGTCACAATGACTAATTAACAAGGACAAATGATTCACACAACGAGTAACAATGACTAAATAACTAGGACAAAAGATTCACACAACGAGTCACAATGACTAATTAACTAGGACAAAAGATTCACACAACGAGTCACAATGACTAACGAACAAGGACAAATGGTTCACACAATGAGTCACAAGCACTAATGAACAAGGACAAATGATTCACACAACGAGTCACAATGACTAATTAACAAGGACAAATGATTCACACAACGAGTCACAATGCCTAATTAACTAGGACAAATGATTCACACAACGAGTCACAATGTCTAATGAACAAGGACAAATGATTCACACAATGAGTCACAAGAACTAATGAACATGGACAAATGATTTACACAACGAGTCACAATGACTAATTAACTAGGACAAAAGATTCACACAACGAGTCACAATGACTAACGAACAAGGACAAATGGTTCACTCAATGAGTCACAAGCACTAATGAACAAGGACAAATGATTCACACAACGAGTCACAATTACTAATTAACTAGGATAAATGATTCACAGAACGAGTCACAATGCTTAATTAACTAGGACAAATGATTCACAAAACGAGTCACAATGACTAATGAACAAGGACAAATGATTCACACAACGAGTCACAAGGACTAATGAACATGGACAAATGATTTACACAACGAGTCACAATGACTAATTAACTAGGACAAATGAGTCACACAATAAGTCACAATGACTAAGGAACAAGCACAAATGGTTCACACAACGAGTCACAATGACTGATTAACTAGGATTAATGATTCACACAACGAATCACAATGACTAACGAACAAGGACAAATGTTTCACACAAGCAGTCACAAGCACTAATGAACAAGGACAAATGATTCATAGAACGAGTTACAATGACTAACGAACAAGGACAAATGTTTCACACAACGAGTCACAAGCACTAATGAACAAGGACAAATGATTTACACAACGAGTCACAATGACTAATTATCAAGGACAAATGATTCACACAATGAGTTACAATGACTAATGAACAAGGACAAATGATTCACACAACGAGTCAAAATGCCAAATTAACTAGGACAAATGATTCACACAACGAGTCACAATGACTAATGAACAAGGACAAATGGTTCACACAACGAGTCACAATGCCTAATAAACAAGGATAAATGATTCACACAACGAGTCACAATGACTAATTAACAAGGACAAATGATTCACACAACGAGTCACAATGACTAATGAATAAGGACAAAAGATTAACACAACGAGTCACAATGACTAATTAACTAGGACAAATGATTCACACAATGAGACACAATGACTAATGAACAAGGACAAATGATTCACAAAACGTGTCACAATGACTAATTAAGTAGGACAAAGGATTCACACAACGAGTCACAATAACTAACGAACAAGGACAAATGTTTCACGCAAGAAGTCACAAACACTAATGAACAAGGATAAATGATTCATAGAACGAGTCACAATGACTAATTAACTAGGACAAATGATTCACACAACGAGTCAAAAGGACTAATGAATACGGACAAATGATTTACACAACGAGTCACAATGACTAATTAACTAGGACAAATGATTCACACATCGAGTCAAAATGACTAATGAACAAGGACAAATGATTCACGAAACGAGTCACAATGACTAATTTACTAGGACAAAGGATTCACACAACTAGTCACAATGACTAACAAACAAGGACAAAGGATTCACACAACGAGTCACAATAACTAACGAACAAGGACAAATGTTTCACGCACGAAGTCACAAACACTAATGAACAAGGATAAATGATTCATAGAACGAGTCACAATGACTAATTAACTAGGACAAATGATTCACACAACGAGTCAAAAGGACTAATGAATATGGACAAATGATTTACACAACGAGTCACAATGACTAATTAACTAGGACAAATGATTCACACATCGAGTCACAATGACTAATGAACAAGGACAAATGATTCACGAAACGAATCACAATGACTAATTAACTAGGACAAAGGATTCACACAACTAGTCACAATGACTAACAAACAAGGACAAATGTTTCACACAACGAGTCACAAACACTAATGAACAAGGACAAATGATTCATACAACGAGTCACAATGACTAATTAACAAGGACAAATGATTCACACAACGAGTAACAATGACTAAATAACTAGGACAAAAGATTCACACAACGAGTCACAATGACTAATTAACTAGGACAAAAGATTCACACAACGAGTCACAATGACTAACGAACAAGGACAAATGGTTCACACAATGAGTCACAAGCACTAATGAACAAGGACAAATGATTCACACAACGAGTCACAATGACTAATTAACAAGGACAAATGATTCACACAACGAGTCACAATGCCTAATTAACTAGGACAAATGATTCACACAACGAGTCACAATGACTAATGAACAAGGACAAATGATTCACACAATGAGTCACAAGAACTAATGAACATGGACAAATGATTTACACAACGAGTCACAATGACTAATTAACTAGGACAAAAGATTCACACAACGAGTCACAATGACTAACGAACAAGGACAAATGGTTCACTCAATGAGTCACAAGCACTAATGAACAAGGACAAATGATTCACACAACGAGTCACAATTACTAATTAACTAGGATAAATGATTCACAGAACGAGTCACAATGCTTAATTAACTAGGACAAATGATTCACAAAACGAGTCACAATGACTATTGAACAAGGACAAATGATTCACACAACGATTCACAATGACTGATTAACTAGGATTAATGATTCACACAACGAATCACAATTACTAACGAACAAGGACAAATGTTTCACACAACCAGTCACAAGCACAAATGAACAAGGACAAATGATTCATAGAACGAGTCACAATGACTAACGAACAAGGACAAATGTTTCACACAACGAGTCACAAGCACTAATGAACAAGGACAAATGATTTACACAACGAGTCACAATGACTAATTATCAAGGACAAATGATTCACACAACGAGTTACAATGACTAATGAACAAGGACAAATGATTCACACAACGAGTCAAAATGCCTAATTAACTAGGACAAATGATACACACAACAGTCACAATGACTAATGAACAAGGACAAATGATTCACACAACGAGTCACAATGCCTAATGAACAAGGACAAATGATTCACACAATGAGTCACAATGACTAATTAACAAGGACAAATGATTCACACAACGAGTCACAATGACTAATGAATAAGGACAAAAGATTAACACAACGAGTCACAATGACTAATTAACTAGGACAAATGATTCACACAATGAGTCACAATGACTAATGAACAAGGACAAATGATTCACAAAACGTGTCACAATGACTAATTAACTAGGACAAAGGATTCACACAACGAGTCACAATAACTAACGAACAAGGACAAATGTTTCACGCAAGAAGTCACAAACACTAATGAACAAGGATAAATGATTCATAGAACGAGTCACAATGACTAATTAACTAGGACAAATGATTCACACAACGAGTCAAAAGGACTAATGAATACGGACAAATGATTTACACAACGAGTCACAATGACTAATTAACTAGGACAAATGATTCACACATCGAGTCAAAATGACTAATGAACAAAGACAAATGATTCACGAAACGAGTCACAATGACTAATTAACTAGGACAAAGGATTCACACAACTAGTCACAATGACTAACAAACAAGGACAAATGTTTCACACAACGAGTCACAAACACTAATGAACTAGGGCAAATGATTCATACAACGAGTCACAATGACTAATTAACAAGGACAAATGATTCACACAACGAGTAACAATGACTAAATAACTAGGACAAAACATTCACACAACGAGTCACAATGACTAATTAACTAGGACAAAAGATTCACACAACGAGTCACAATGACTAACGAACAAGGACAAATGGTTCACACAATGAGTCACAAGCACTAATGAACAAGGACAAATGATTCACACAACGAGTCACAATGACTAATTAACTAGGACAAATGATTCACACAACGAGTCACAATGCTTAATTAACTAGGACAAATGATTCACACAACGAGTCACAATGACTAATGAACAAGGACAAATGATTCACACAACGAGTCACAATGCCTAATTAACTAGGACAAATGATTCACACAACGAGTCACAATGACTAATGAACTAGGACAAATGATTCACACAATGAGTAACAAGAACTAATGAACATGGACAAATGATTTACACAACGAGTCACAATGACTAATTAACTAGGACAAAAGATTCACACAACGAGTCACAATGACTAACGAACAAGGACAAATGGTTCACTCAATGAGTCAGAAGCACTAATGAACAAGGACAAATGATTCACACAACGAGTCACAATGACTAATTAACTAGGATAAATGATTCACACAACGAGTCACAATGCTTAATTAACTAGGACAAATGATTCACACAACGAGTCACAATGACTAATTAACTAGGAGAAAAGATTCACACAACGAGTCACAATTACTAACGAACAAGGACAAATGGTTCACTCAACGAGTCACAATGCCTAATGAACAAGGACAAATGGTTCACACAACGAGTCACAATGCCTAATGAACAAGGACAAATGATTCACACAACGAGTCACAATGACTAATTAACAAGGACAAATGATTCACACAATGAGTCACAATGACTAATGAATAAGGACAAAAGATTAACACAACAAGTCACAATGACTAATTAACTAGGACAAATGATTCACACAATGAGTCACAATGACTAATGAACAAGGACAAATGATTCACAAAACGTGTCACAATAAGTAATTAACTAGGACAAAGGATTCACACAACGAGTAACAATAACTAACGAACAAGGACAAATGTTTCACGCAAGAAGTCACAAACACTAATGAACAAGGATAAATGATTCATAGAACGAGTCACAATGACTACTTAACTAGGACAAATGATTCACACAACGAGTCAAAAGGACTAATGAATACGGACAAATGATTTACACAACGAGTCACAATGACTAATTAACTAGGACAAATGATTCACACATCGAGTCAAAATGACTAATGAACAAGGACAAATGATTCACGAAACGAGTCACAATGACTAATTTACTAGGACAAAGGATTCACACAACTAGTCACAATGACTAACAAACAAGGACAAAGGATTCACACAACGAGTCACAATAACTAACGAACAAGGACAAATGTTTCACGCACGAAGTCACAAACACTAATGAACAAGGATAAATGATTCATAGAACGAGTCACAATGACTAATTAACTAGGACAAATGATTCACACAACGAGTCAAAAGGACTAATGAATATGGACAAATGATTTACACAACGAGTCACAATGACTAATTAACTAGGACAAATGATTCACACATCGAGTCACAATGACTAATGAACAAGGACAAATGATTCACGAAACGAATCACAATGACTAATTAACTAGGACAAAGGATTCACACAACTAGTCACAATGACTAACAAACAAGGACAAATGTTTCACACAACGAGTCACAAACACTAATGAACAAGGACAAATGATTCATACAACGAGTCACAATGACTAATTAACAAGGACAAATGATTCACACAACGAGTAACAATGACTAAATAACTAGGACAAAAGATTCACACAACGAGTCACAATGACTAATTAACTAGGACAAAAGATTCACACAACGAGTCACAATGACTAACGAACAAGGACAAATGGTTCACACAATGAGTCACAAGCACTAATGAACAAGGACAAATGATTCACACAACGAGTCACAATGACTAATTAACAAGGACAAATGATTCACACAACGAGTCACAATGCCTAATTAACTAGGACAAATGATTCACACAACGAGTCACAATGACTAATGAACAAGGACAAATGATTCACACAATGAGTCACAAGAACTAATGAACATGGACAAATGATTTACACAACGAGTCACAATGACTAATTAACTAGGACAAAAGATTCACACAACGAGTCACAATGACTAACGAACAAGGACAAATGGTTCACTCAATGAGTCACAAGCACTAATGAACAAGGACAAATGATTCACACAACGAGTCACAATTACTAATTAACTAGGATAAATGATTCACGTAACGAGTCACAATGCTTAATTAACTAGGACAAATGATTCACAAAACGAGTCACAATGACTATTGAACAAGGACAAATGATTCACACAACGATTCACAATGACTGATTAACTAGGATTAATGATTCACACAACGAATCACAATTACTAACGAACAAGGACAAATGTTTCACACAACCAGTCACAAGCACAAATGAACAAGGACAAATGATTCATAGAACGAGTCACAATGACTAACGAACAAGGACAAATGTTTCACACAACGAGTCACAAGCACTAATGAACAAGGACAAATGATTTACACAACGAGTCACAATGACTAATTATCAAGGACAAATGATTCACACAACGAGTTACAATGACTAATGAACAAGGACAAATGATTCACACAACGAGTCAAAATGCCTAATTAACTAGGACAAATGATACACACAAAATCCACAATGACTAATGAACAAGGACAAATGATTCACACAACGAGTCACAATGCCTAATGAACAAGGACAAATGATTCACACAATGAGTCACAATGACTAATTAACAAGGACAAATGATTCACACAACGAGTCACAATGACTAATGAATAAGGACAAAAGATTAACACAACGAGTCACAATGACTAATTAACTAGGACAAATGATTCACACAATGAGTCACAATGACTAATGAACAAGGACAAATGATTCACAAAACGTGTCACAATGACTAATTAACTAGGACAAAGGATTCACACAACGAGTCACAATAACTAACGAACAAGGACAAATGTTTCACGCAAGAAGTCACAAACACTAATGAACAAGGATAAATGATTCATAGAACGAGTCACAATGACTAATTAACTAGGACAAATGATTCACACAACGAGTCAAAAGGACTAATGAATACGGACAAATGATTTACACAACGAGTCACAATGACTAATTAACTAGGACAAATGATTCACACATCGAGTCAAAATGACTAATGAACAAAGACAAATGATTCACGAAACGAGTCACAATGACTAATTAACTAGGACAAAGGATTCACACAACTAGTCACAATGACTAACAAACAAGGACAAATGTTTCACACAACGAGTCACAAACACTAATGAACTAGGGCAAATGATTCATACAACGAGTCACAATGACTAATTAACAAGGACAAATGATTCACACAACGAGTAACAATGACTAAATAACTAGGACAAAACATTCACACAACGAGTCACAATGACTAATTATCTAGGACAAAAGATTCACACAACGAGTCACAATGACTAACGAACAAGGACAAATGGTTCACACAATGAGTCACAAGCACTAATGAACAAGGACAAATGATTCACACAACGAGTCATAATGACTAATTAACTAGGACAAATGATTCACACAACGAGTCACAATGCTTAATTAACTAGGACAAATGATTCACACAACGAGTCACAATGACTAATGAACAAGGACAAATGATTCACACAACGAGTCACAATGCCTAATTAACTAGGACAAATGATTCACACAACGAGTCACAATGACTAATGAACTAGGACAAATGATTCACACAATGAGTAACAAGAACTAATGAACATGGACAAATGATTTACACAACGAGTCACAATGACTAATTAACTAGGACAAAAGATTCACACAACGAGTCACAATGACTAACGAACAAGGACAAATGGTTCACTCAATGAGTCACAAGCACTAATGAACAAGGACAAATGATTCACACAACGAGTCACAATGACTAATTAACTAGGATAAATGATTCACACAACGAGTCACAATGCTTAATTAACTAGGACAAATGATTCACACAACGAGTCACAATGACTAATTAACTAGGACAAAAGATTCACACAACGAGTCACAATTACTAACGAACAAGGACAAATGGTTCACTCAACGAGTCACAATGCCTAATGAACAAGGACAAATGGTTCACACAACGAGTCACAATGCCTAATGAACAAGGACAAATGATTCACACAACGAGTCACAATGACTAATTAACAAGGACAAATGATTCACACAATGAGTCACAATGACTAATGAATAAGGACAAAAGATTAACACAACGAGTCACAATGACTAATTAACTAGGACAAATGATTCACACAATGAGTCACAATGACTAATGAACAAGGACAAATGATTCACAAAACGTGTCACAATAAGTAATTAACTAGGACAAAGGATTCACACAACGAGTAACAATAACTAACGAACAAGGACAAATGTTTCACGCAAGAAGTCACAAACACTAATGAACAAGGATAAATGATTCATAGAACGAGTCACAATGACTACTTAACTAGGACAAATGATTCACACAACGAGTCAAAAGGACTAATGAATACGGACAAATGATTTACACAACGAGTCACAATGACTAATTAACTAGGACAAATGATTCACACATCGAGTCAAAATGACTAATGAACAAGGACAAATGATTCACGAAACGAGTCACAATGACTAACTAGGACAAATGATTCACACAACTAGTCACAATGACTAACAAACAAGGACAAATGTTTCACACAACGAGTCACAAACACTAATGAACAAGGACAAATGATTCATACAACGAGTCACAATGACTAATTAACAAGGGCAAATGATTCACACAACGAGTGACAATGACTAAATAACTAGGACAAAAGATTCACACAACGAGTCACAATGACTAATTAACTAGGACAAAAGATTCACACAACGAGTCACAATGACTAACGAACAAGGACAAATGGTTCACACAATGAGTCACAAGCACTAATGAACAAGGACAAATGATTCACACAACGAGTCACAATGACTAATTAACTAGGACAAATGATTCACACAACGAGTCACAATGCTTAATTAACTAGGACAAATGATTCACACAACGAGTCACAATGACTAATGAAAAAGGACAAATGATTCACACAACGAGTCACAATGCCTAATTAACTAGGACAAATGATTCACACAACGAGTCACAATGACTAATGAACAAGGACAAATGATTCACACAATGAGTAACAAGAACTAATGAACATGGACAAATGATTTACACAACGAGTCACAATGACTAATTAACTAGGACAAAAGATTCACACAACGAGTCACAATGACTAACGAACAAGGACAAATGGTTCACTCAATGAGTCACAAGCACTAATGAACAAGGACCAATGATTCACACAACGAGTCACAATGACTAATTAACTAGGATAAATGATTCACACAACGAGTCACAATGCTTAATTAACTAGGACAAATGATTCACACAACGAGTCACAATGACTAATGAACAAGGACAAATGATTCACACAACGAGTCACAATGACTGATTAACTAGGATTAATGATTCACACAACGAATCACAATGACTAACGAACAAGGACAAATGTTTCACACAACCAGTCACAAGCACAAATGATT
Source organism: Silene latifolia (assembly GCF_048544455.1). NCBI lineage: Eukaryota > Viridiplantae > Streptophyta > Magnoliopsida > Caryophyllales > Caryophyllaceae > Silene > Silene latifolia. The sequence continues at coordinate 6,174 of NW_027413123.1, read as the reverse complement.
CATAGAACGAGTCACAATGACTAACGAACAAGGACAAATGGTTCACACAACGAGTCACAAGCACTAATGAACAAGGACAAATAATTTACACAACGAGTCACAATGACTAATTATCAAGGACAAATGATTCACACAACGAGTCACAATGACTAATGAACAAGGACAAATGATTCACACAACGAGTCAAAATGCCTAATTAACTAGGACAAATGATTCACACAACGAGTCACAATGACTAATGAACACGGACAAATGGTTCACACAACGAGTCACAATGCCTAATGAACAAGGACAAATGATTTACAAAACGAGTCACAATGACTAATTAACAAGGACAAATGATTCACACAACGAGTCACAATGACTAATGAATAAGGACAAAAGATTAACACAACGAGTCACAATGACTAATTAACTAGGACAAATGATTCACACAATGAGTCACAATGACTAATGAACAAGGACAAATGATTCACAAAACGTGTCACAATGACTAATTAACTAGGACAAAGGATTCACACAACGAGTCACAATAACTAACGAACAAGGACAAATGTTTCACGCAAGAAGTCACAAACACTAATGAACAAGGATAAATGATTCATAGAACGAGTCACAATGACTAATTAACTAGAACAAATGATTCACACAACGAGTCAAAAGGACTAATGAATACGGACAAATGATTTACACAACGAGTCACAATAACTAATTAACTAGGACAAATGATTCACACATCGAGTCAAAATGACTAATGAACAAGGACAAATGATTCACGAAACGAGTCACAATGACTAATTAACTAGGACAAAGGATTCACACAACTAGTCACAATGACTAACAAACAAGGACAAATGTTTCACACAACGAGTCACAAACACTAATGAACAAGGACAAATGATTTATACAACGAGTCACAATGACTAATTAACAAGGACAAATGATTCACACAACGAGTAACAATGACTAAATAACTAGGACAAAAGATTCACACAACGAGTCAGAATGACTAATTAACTAGGACAAAAGATTCACACAACGAGTCACAATGACTAACGAACAAGGACAAATGGTTCACACAATGAGTCACAAGCACTAATGAACAAGGACAAATGATTCACGCAACGAGTCACAATGACTAATGAACAAGGACAAATGATTCACACAACGAGTCACAATGACTGATTAACTAGGATTAATGATTCACACATCGAATCACAATGACTAACGAACAAGGACAAATGTTTCACACAACCAGTCACAAGCACAAATGATTCATAGAACGAATCACAATGACTAACGAACAAGGACAAATGGTTCACACAACGAGTCACAAGCACTAATGAACAAGGACAAATGATTTACACAACGAGTCACAATGACTAATTATCAAGGACAAATGATTCACACAACGAGTTACAATGACTAATGAACAAGGACAAATGATTCACACAACGAGTCAAAATGCCTAATTAACTAGGACAAATGATTCACACAACGAGTCACAATGACTAATGAACAAGGACAAATGGTTCACACAACGAGTCACAATGCCTAATGAACAAGGACAAATGATTCACACAACGAGTCACAATGAGTAATTAACAAGGACAAATGATTCACACAACGAGTCACAATGACTAATGAATAAGGACAAAAGATTAACACAACGAGTCACAATGACTAATTAACTAGGACAAATGATTCACACAATGAGTCACAATGACTAATGAACAAGGACAAATGATTCACAAAACGTGTCACAATGACTAATTAACTAGGACAAAGGATTCACACAACGAGTCACAATAACTAACGAACAAGGACAAATGTTTCACGCAAGAAGTCACAAACACTAATGAACAAGGATAAATGATTCATAGAACGAGTCACAATTACTAATTAACTAGGACAAATGATTCACACAACGACTCAAAAGGACTAATGAATACGGACAAATGATTTACACAACGAGTCACAATAACTAATTAACTAGGACAAATGATTCACACATCGAGTCAAAATGACTAATGAACAAGGACAAATGATTCACGAAACGAGTCACAATGACTAATTAACTAGGACAAAGGATTCACACAACTAGTCACAATGACTAACAAACAAGGACAAATGTTTCACACAACGAGTCACAAACACTAATGAACAAGGACAAATGATTCATACAACGAGTCACAATGACTAATTAACAAGGACAAATGATTCACACAACGAGTAACAATGACTAAATAACTAGGACAAAAGATTCACACAACGAGTCACAATGACTAATTAACTAGGACAAAAGATTCACACAACGAGTCACAATGACTAACGAACAAGGACAAATGGTTCACACAATGAGTCACAAGCACTAATGAACAAGGACAAATGATTCACGCAACGAGTCACAATGACTAATGAACAAGGACAAATGATTCACACAACGAGTCACAATGACTGATTAACTAGGATTAATGATTCACACAACGAATCACAATGACTAACGAACAAGGACAAATGTTTCACACAACCAGTCACAAGCACAAATGATTCATAGAACGAGTCACAATGACTAACGAACAAGGACAAATGGTTCACACAACGAGTCACAAGCACTAATGAACAAGGACAAATGATTTACACAACGAGTCACAATGACTAATTATCAAGGACAAATGATTCACACAACGAGTTACAATGACTAATGAACAAGGACAAATGATTCACACAACGAGTCAAAATGCCTAATTAACTAGGACAAATGATTCACACAACGAGTCACAATGACTAATGAACACGGACAAATGGTTCACACAACGAGTCACAATGCCTAATGAACAAGGACAAATGATTTACAAAACGAGTCACAATGACTAATTAACAAGGACAAATGATTCACACAACGAGTCACAATGACTAATGAATAAGGACAAAAGATTAACACAACGAGTCACAATGACTAATTAACTAGGACAAATGATTCACACAATGAGTCACAATGACTAATGAACAAGGACAAATGATTCACAAAACGTGTCACAATGACTAATTAACTAGGACAAAGGATTCACACAACGAGTCACAATAACTAACGAACAAGGACAAATGTTTCACGCAAGAAGTCACAAACACTAATGAACAATGATAAATGATTCATAGAACGAGTCACAATGACTAATTAACTAGGACAAATGATTCACACAACGAGTCAAAAGGACTAATGAATACGGACAAATGATTTACACAACGAGTCACAATAACTAATTAACTAGGACAAATGATTCACACATCGAGTCAAAATGACTAATGAACAAGGACAAATGATTCACGAAACGAGTCACAATGACTAATTAACTAGGACAAAGGATTCACACAACTAGTCACAATGACTAACAAACAAGGATAAATGTTTCACACAACGAGTCACAAACACTAATGAACAAGGACAAATGATTCATACAACGAGTCACAATGACTAATTAAAAAGGACAAATGATTCACACAACGAGTAACAATGACTAAATAACTAGGACAAAAGATTCACACAACGAGTCACAATGACTAATTAACTAGGACAAAAGATTCACACAACGAGTCACAATGACTAACGAACAAGGACAAATGGTTCACACAATGAGTCACAAGCACTAATGAACAAGGACAAATGATTCACGCAACGAGTCACAATGACTAATGAACAAGGACAAATGATTCACACAACGAGTCACAATGACTGATTAACTAGGATTAATGATTCACACAACGAATCACAATGACTAACGAACAAGGACAAATGTTTCACACAACCAGTCACAAGCACAAATGATTCATAGAACGAGTCACAATGACTAACGAACAAGGACAAATTGTTCACACAACGAGTCACAAGCACTAATGAACAAGGACAAATGATTTACACAACGAGTCACAATGACTAATTATCAAGGACAAATGATTCACACAACGAGTTACAATGACTAATGAACAAGGACAAATGATTCACACAACGAGTCAAAATGCCTAATTAACTAGGACAAATGATTCACACAACGAGTCACAATGACTAATGAACAAGGACAAATGGTTCACACAACGAGTCACAATGCCTAATGAACAAGGACAAATGATTCACACAACGAGTCACAATGAGTAATTAACAAGGACAAATGATTCACACAACGAGTCACAATGACTAATGAATAAGGACAAAAGATTAACAAAACGAGTCACAATGACTAATTAACTAGGACAAATGATTCACACAATGAGTCACAATGACTAATGAACAAGGACAAATGATTCACAAAACGTGTCACAATGACTAATTAACTAGGACAAAGGATTCACACAACGAGTCACAATAACTAACGAACAAGGACAAATGTTTCACGCAAGAAGTCACAAACACTAATGAACAAGGATAAATGATTCATAGAACGAGTCACAATGACTAATTAACTAGGACAAATGATTCACACAACGAGTCAAAAGGACTAATGAATACGGACAAATGTATACACAACGAGTCACAATGACTAATTAACTAGGACAAATGATTCACACATCGAGTCAAAATGACTAATGAACAAGGACAAATGATTCACGAAACGAGTCACAATGACTAATTAACTAGGACAAAGGATTCACACAACTAGTCACAATGACTAACAAACAAGGACAAATGTTTCACACAACGAGTCACAAACACTAATGAACAAGGACAAATGATTCATACAACGAGTCACAATGACTAATTAACAAGGACAAATGATTCACACAACGAGTAACAATGACTAATTAACTAGGACAAAAGATTCACACAACGAGTCACAATGACTAACGAACAAGGACAAATGGTTCACACAATGAGTCACAAGCACTAATGAACAAGGACAAATGATTCACACAACGAGTCACAATGACTAATTAACAAGGACAAATGATTCACACAACGAGTCACAATGCCTAATTAACTAGGACAAATGATTCACACAACGAGTCACAATGACTAATGAACAAGGACAAATGATTCACACAACGAGTCACAATGACTAATGAACAAGGACAAATGATTCACACGAGTCACAATGACTAAATAACTAGGACATTAGATTCACACAACGAGTCACAATGACTAACGAACAAGGACAAATGGTTCACACAATGAGTCACAAGCACTAATGAACAAGGACAAATGATTCACACAACGAGTCACAATGACTAATTAACTAGGACAAAAGATTCACACAACGAGTCACAATGACTAACGAACAAGGACAAATGGTTCACACAATGAGTCACAAGCACTAATGAACAAGGACAAATGATTCACACAACGAGTCACAATGACTAATTAACAAGGACAAATGATTCACACAACGAGTCACAATGCCTAATTAACTAGGACAAATGATTCACACAACGAGTCACAATGACTAATGAACAAGGACAAATGATTCACACAACGAGTCACAATGACTAATGAACAAGGACAAATGATTCACACGAGTCACAATGACTAAATAACTAGGACATTAGATTCACACAACGAGTCACAATGACTAACGAACAAGGACAAATGGTTCACACAATGAGTCACAAGCACTAATTAACAAGGACAAATGATTCACACAACGAGTCACAATGACTAATTAACTAGGACAAAAGATTCACACAACGAGTCACAATGACTAACGAACAAGGACAAATGGTTCACACAATGAGTCACAAGCACTAATGAACAAGGACAAATGATTCACACAACGAGTCACAATGACTAATTAACAAGGACAAATGATTCACACAACGAGTCACAATGCCTAATTAACTAGGACAAATGATTCACACAACGAGTCACAATGACTAATGAACAAGGACAAATGATTCACACAACGAGTCACAATGACTAATGAACAAGGACAAATTATTCACACGAGTCACAATGACTAAATAACTAGGACATTAGATTCACACAACGAGTCACAATGACTAACGAACAAGGACAAATGGTTCACACAATGAGTCACAAGCACTAATGAACAAGGACAAATGATTCACACAACGAGTCACAATGACTAATTAACTAGGACAAATGATTCACACAACGAGTCACAATGCCTAATTAACTAGGACAAATGACTCACACAACGAGTCACAATGACTAATGAAGAAGGA